>NW_027212868.1:0-300000 GCF_030788295.1 Drosophila virilis | reverse complement strand
GGCACCACAGAGCTCTAGCTTTGGAACTGTGATTGTTTTCAGAGGAGCTACACGCGATTTGGAACACAACAGCTGACAACTGGCTGATGTTCGTCGAGAAAGGACGTAGACATAGCCCCATATGCTTCGATGCTGGCGTCGCAGAAACCGTGAACATCTAACTCTGCTGCAGGTATTGACACGAGACGAAGAAATTTAAGAAACTGTGCCTTCTCAAAACTGCAGCAAAGATCATGCCAAGCTGTTGCCAGTGATGATGGCAAGCTCTCGTCCCACTCAAGCTTCTCCTTCCAGATCTGCTGCATAAAGATTTTAGCCTTGGCAATTACCGGCTGTATGAGTCCAAGCGGGTCATACAAGCGATCTATGGTCGATAGTATTGACCTTTTTGATGGTTTAGATCTCTGCTGAATGGACGAAAACGAAAACAACAATCGATCCGACGCTGAGTCCCAAGCGAGTCCAAGAGTTTTGGTGATGTCGCTACCATCATCAAACTTTAGGGAAGATTCTCTGTCCTCTACGGGTATCCCTTTCAGTACAGCAGAATTGTTTGAGCACCACTTTCGCAACTTGAAGCACCCACTTGCCAAGATTCCAGCCGTCTGATTAAGAAGTTCCTTTGCTTCTTGAATTGAATCACCCCCTGAAATGAGGTCATCAAAGTAGAAGTCACGCCGCAAAATCCGAGATCCAATTGGAAAATTAGTTTCCTTATCCATAGACAGCTGATGCATAGCACGGATAGAGAGGAATGAAGCTGGCTGCTGCAGCTTTTCGATATCTGCTAGATCAGGATGATTTTCTATGACGGTTGTGAACATAGAATAAAAGTCGGCCCATTCTGTGTAACCACCACTGAACGTAGGCAACTTTGCACAAATACATTATACTCTTTTAAACTATTTTCGATCGGTTCAGGGTATAAGGAGAAGGTAGTGGCTCGGTACGGCTCGCAGGATCCGGACACTATCGCGCCTTCATGGCGTCCTCGGGTCCAGCCGTTGATATAGTTGGATAATTAACTCGGCGTAGATATCCGAGATCAACAGCACACTTGATATCTCCGGCTGGAACCAGCAAACGTCCGCCAATTGGATGTTGGGGAATGGCTCATTTAGATTTTTACTGATGAGCTTGGATGGAGTCTGGTACTGAAGCTTAGGCATTACCTGCAGCTCGTCCCGAGGTCGAAGGTCCTGGAACGAATGACGGCCGAGCCAGCGTTGTCTGTGCCGACGAGGGTGATGGATAGCCCGGAGGCTTTTACCAAAGATGCGTCGATAAGACTTACCGGACAGCACGGGCTTAACACAGCCCGAGTGGTGTGTACGATTAATTGTTTTATGAGTGATTACTTGCTTACTTTGGTCTGCGCTCTCGCAACTTGCATACGCATTTAATAATTGTGTCGTGCTGTAAGAAACCATGCTCGTTCAAGCAGGCTGATGATTCAGCACTGCTGCAATATGTTAATTGCTGGCTGTGTGAGAATATGATGCATGCAAAATGTGCAGGTCTCACTGGGCGTGATTGCGACAAGATCACTATAATTGCCAAGAAGGGCTGTGGGGGCTTGCGTTCGTGCCCAGAATGCATTGACATACAAATTGATTTCTCCATAGACAACTGATGCATAACACGGACAGAGAGGAATGAAGCTGGAATTGTTCCGTATGTAACTGTATCCAGCTTAAAAATCTTTATATCCTGTTCTGGCGAGTCTCGCCATAGAATGCATTGGAGAAAATCATCCGGTGCTGAAACGCGTACGCAGCGATACATTTTTCCAATATCTCCGTTTAGGGCGATTGGGAAATTACGAAAGCGAAGAAGGATATGAAACAGCGAGCTTTGAATAACAGGTCCAGCCATCAATAGTTCATTTAATGAATAACCTGACGAGGTAGATGCTGAGCCGTCGAAAACGACTCGCAATTTTGTCGTTGAACTGTCTTCTTTAAAGACACAGTGATGAGGAAGAAAGTATTGGCAAAGTCCTATAGACTCTGGAGCAACAGGTGACATATGACCAAGATCCAAATATTCCTTTAGAAAGATTGAATATTGAATCTTCAGATCTGGACGATTTTGTAGTTTGCGTTCCAGGGTCAGGAACCGACGAAAGGCTTGTTGGTATGACGTCCCCAGACATTCCAAACTTCGCTTGAAGGGTAAACGAACTGAATATTGGCCACTAGGCAATCTGATATGAGTCTTTACGAAATGTTCTTCACAGATGTTTTCTTCCTTTGAAGTTGTAGGTGTACTTTCCAAGCAGGATTCTATCTCCCAAAATCTTCGAACCAATTCATCAGCACGTTCTTCAGAACTTGACTCAAGTTTGCCCGCAGTATGCTTTGCCATTAACATAGAACCACTCAAGCGGGGTCCGCCTCCAGAAACTACCCAACCAAGCCGTGTTTTTTGAAGACACGGTAGTCCTGGGAGAAGCCTTATCTGGCCGACGCTGAGAAGGTAGTAAAACAGGCTAGCTCCAAGTAGCAAGTCCACGCGTTGAGGTTTAAAGAATGACGGATCTGCAAGTTTTATGTTAGCGGGAATGTTCCAATTCGTCGTGTTGATAGTAAAACTCGGTTAACTATCAGTTATGTTAGGTGCTACCAGAGCTGTAAGGCATGTTGAGTATTCAGAGACTTGAGACTGTATTGTGATAGTGACCGTGTTTCCTTCTGTTTCAAAACGAGAATCTCCTAGACCAGAGACAATGGCTGATGACTTGTGCTTCTTTAGCTGAAGCTGATGAGCAAGACGCGACGTTATAAGGTGAAGCTGAGAACCAGAATCCAAAAGGGCACGACAAGGTATCAAAGTGTCGGGGCGATTTCTTACAAAGATCATAGCCGTAGCCAAGACGACAACATCACTACTGAGATACTGGGCAACAAGGGATGTGGAGGTAAATGGCGGTGACTTAGCGAAAGAGGCATGGCCTATCGGCGATGAATTTGCAGGCTCAGTCAGCTGACCAGACGCAATTGTTAAAATGCAGCAGAGAATGATGTTTCGCCCCGCAGGTCCGACAGCATCCAGAGCTGCATGATCGCAATTGATGACCTTTCTTTAGGCAATTCAAGCACAATCCAACTCGTTTTGCCTCCCTAAGCCGTAATGCAGGGGTCAAATTTCCAAATCGAGAACAATTATATATACTATGACCAGGGCTGTCACAAAAGACGCAGACAGGGGCGTCGTGGTTAGTGGCGATAAATGACGATCTACTGGTGTTAATTGCTCTAGTTTTTCCCAGCTGATGGCTAGGGGCATAGCTTGCCATAGTAAAATTTACGGTTTCCATTGTTCGGCATCTCTGCTCCAGAAACGTTGCCATATGCTCCCACGATGGTATTAAATTAACGAACGACGAATCCTCTAGCCTTTCTTCCCATTTGGCTTGTGATATTGGGTCCAGCTTTTGTAAAATAATCTGCACAATGATGCATCCAGCGATCTGTTGGGAGTTGCCCATGCTCTTTAACGCGCGAATATGTGCGTTGAATTGGTCGGATAACTTTCTTAGCGACACGGCGGAACCACCTGCCACCCTCTTGAGCCCCAATATCTCAAGTATGTGTGCCTGAAAAACCAAACGTCTATTATTAAACCTTTTCTCCAATAAATTAAGTGCTATGGCATAATTATCGTTTGTTATTTGCAATGATCGAATCGCGTCCAGCGCTGTATCCTTCAGGCACGATCGAAGATGCTGCAGCTTTTCGATATCTGCTAGATCAGGATGATTTTCTATGACGGTTGTGAACATAGAATAAAAGTCGGCCCATTCTGTGTAACCACCACTGAACGTAGGCAACTTTATTGAGGGTAGTGTTGGCGGTGCCTTAGCTCTAACTGTCTGCGAGGGCAGCACAGATTGGTCGCGAAATGTTGAGCTGGGCAATATTGAGACACGTTTCGCAATTTCACTCCGAACCGAAATTTCCATAGAAACTGCTAACTCGTCGAAGTCCTCACGCAATTGGTTACCGATTTCATCAAAGTCTAGTTCTTCGAGGCTAGTGTGAGTAATATCAAATGAGGTCTGAAGCCGCTCGATTTGCTTCAGCCTAACATTAAGACCGCACTCATCAATTGCACTAAGTGGCGAATTAGTTAGAGCATTTCGAAGTGTTTGCAAACTGTCATAAATTGAAATGGCTTTGCGCTTCAGAAAGGTCACCCTGTTTACAGAGGGCACTGCATTAGAGGGATTATTTTCGGTTGCCATTAGAAGCGCGATAGAAAGCGCGTGCGAAACTAGCTGAGTAACTAACAACGGTGATCGCTAGTACATGCAAACCGTTCAAAAAACAATAGTTGTCCAATAAGAACTTCGGCGAACGCAAGTGTCAAGCTATGTAATGAAGCAACGGCAATAGCTTTTACATAAGTACCGTACGAATGAGCAGAGACTTTAAGCGACCGAGAGAGTAGGCAAAGCGACGGCGAGGTCGCTCCAGTTGTTTTGGCTGCGTAACCGGACAGTATGTTTATGATATTTAATCGTACTACACCTTATCTTGTCAGTTATACAATCGACAATATCCCTTTGCAACGTATACTAACAGTCAAGGATCTAGGCGTTATTTTTTTTTTTTTGATTTTTTTGATTCTAAACTCTGCTTCAATCTTTACATAGATACCATCGTTAATGAGGCTGAGGTGTACTTGGATTCATTAAAAGATGGTCTAAAGAGTTTAACAATTCTCTTATAACAAAACTTCTGTACATCTCTCTTGTTCGTCTATCCTTGAATACTGCTCTTTCATCTGGTCTCCACAGTATAACAATAGCCAAGATCGTATTGAATCTGTTCAGAAGCAATTTCTGCTTTTTGCCTTACGAGGTTTAAATTGGGACCCTAATCTTCGGTTGCCATCCTACTCCAGCAGACTGCTTCTTCTCAACGTTCCGTCGTTAACCAACTGTAGGACAATTCTTGGTATTGTCCTTCTACATAAGTTGATTATCGGCGACATAGATTCTCCTTTTCTGCTAGGGCGTCTTCAATTCTCAGTTCCGGCTAGACCAACCAGAAATTATCGACCCTTATTTCTATCTACGTGCACAACAGACTACGCTATGCACAATTCTTTTCGCGTGCTATGTAAAAATTATAATAGTTTGCATCACGTTTTCTCTATCGAACTTTCTTTACCCCTAATAAAATCGTTGCTTTCAGGATACCTTCGGGAAATCGCTGACCATTCCCAGCTATGATTGGGGCATAGCTTGTCGGACAAATTTTCCCCCACCGTCGGGGATTTCCCATTACTTCTCCCTTTGTCCTATCTACCTAACACTCTTTATCTAACTTACATTGCTTTACTTTATTAACAATCTTCTTAGTTTATTTTTTCCTATTTGTTGTATTTTCTTTATTAATATAGCAAGTTAAGATTATTTTTACTTCAGAACACTTTCTTCTTGCCTACAACCTAGCTGTGAAAGGGGCACAGCTGGCCGGAATGGCAAATAAAACACCACCATCGGTCGGTGATGCTATTTAGAAAATTGTATTCTTGAACTTGACTTTTAGCATATAATTCTATTATCTATTGTATAATGAATAATGAAGACACTCGTTTTGTCGACCATTATTAAATAAATAAAATGTCTAAATTGATTGATTGATCTTGATCACCCTCCATGGTTCTCAAAAGAAATTATGAAGTCGAGGTGTTATAAAAAGTTTAAGAAATCGGGAAATCACTCTGATTTCTTCCGTTATGCAGTTGCCCGATTAAATTTTTCCACTCAAAATTCCATCTCTTATAAGGATTACTTTCGGCATTGTCGTTAAATTTTCACATAATCCCAAGCAATTTTTTAACTAAACGAAAGACAACTATTTAGCCTCCTTCGGTTAAGTTTACAGATGAGAGAGCGAACACTCATCCAGGCATAGCCTGGACTACCTAATCGTCCTCTAGGTATAATAAAAATCAGCATTATTCTTATCAGTTACAGAGGTCGAACTGGAACTTAAGTCCGATTATTAAAGTTCGCTTCTTAGCGACCTTAACACTTTCAAGCTGGTTCACTTAGCGGGCCCTGATGGTGCTCCTGCTTACGTGCTTAGGTACTGCGCTGCAGCATTGTGTAAACCTGTTTAATATGGAATTGTCCGACCATTTGGAAGGAATAATACATTATCCCTCTCCATAAGAAAGAGATTAAGTCCGATGTCGAAAACTATGTAGGTATTTCCAAATTATCCGCTTTACCTAAAGCTTTTGCGAGAATTGTAACATCTCAACTGCAACATTTATGTAGTTCTAAAATTTCACATTTCCAACATGGGTTCGTAAGCGCAGATCTACAGCCACTAATCTTCTTGAGCTTACTTCGTTTGTAATTGATGGGCTTAAGAAAAGAATCAGACTGACGTCATCTGCCCTGAATTCAGTAAGGCTTTCGAACTCTGACAACCACTTCTTGCTTCATAAATTATGCATTCTCAGCTTCCCAGTCTATCTTTTAAATGGATTTCAAAGTATTTGCGTGATAGAACCCAAAAAGACCTTTTCAGAAACTCGGTTTCTAAACGTATTCGGGTGACTTTCAGTGTTCCTCAAGGTCATCTTGGCCCGATACTCTTTACTCTTTTCACCAATGACTTCCCTCGATACTGTCTCACTGTCGAGTATTGATGTATGCTGATTATGTAAAATTATGACTTGCATTTAAAAATATGTCATCATGTTATCATGACATTGATGCATTTCAGGCTTGGTGTCTAGCCAACCTTAAAAACTTAAACTGCTCTAAATGTATAGAAGCCCTCCTTATTTGGTTTCTTACATCCTTGATATCTTACCGTTCGAGCGTGATAAGAGTACTTCAAATGAAGTTATTGATCTAAACTTGATCATAAACTTTAATTCGACACTCATGTTAAGATCGTGGTCAATAAAGCCAGAATAGTTATGGGGTCATCAGGCAATTGTTGAAGAATCGACAAACATTTATATATCTTTGGTACGACCTATTCTTGGGTATGCCTCATGTATCTGGTCACCACAATATGCCATCCACCAGGACAGAATTAAGTCCATTCAGAAACCATTCTAGTTGTGTGCCCTTCGTGGTTTAAATTGGATTCCTCGCGTGCGGTTAGCATCATAGTCCAGCAGACTTCTGATGGTTAAGCTTCCTTCTTTGATTAATCGTAGAACCATGTTGGGTGAAATCGAATCTTCTGTGTTGACTAGCCAATTAAATTTCTCTTTCCCTACTCGACTAAAACGCGATTGTGTACCCCTATCGTTTCAATTTTTTTCAACTTATTATGCTTTGCATAATACCGTTCAGTGTTCTTTGTGTTTACTATAACAAGCATTACAGAGTATATTCTGTTCGGAGTCTTTTCTTCCTCGTATAAAGTCTTCTATTATAATCTATTTTGCAAGTAGATAGACTTATTTAATTTTAATTTCGTACGTTATACGACTACGTAAGAAAAAATAGAAACTGTCTCGAACGGTATCGCACTCAAACATTCATGTTGGTATTTAATGACTTCAAACAATATCGACCATCTCTCCACTCTATGCTTTATACTTTTCCATTTTTTATAGCTTCTTTCTTGATCATAGTGCAGATTTGTTATGATGTTATTTTTAGATTGTGCCCTTAGATCTAATAAATGTTCATCTTTTTCTTTGACAATATTTTACAACATTCCTTAAAGCCTTACATCTTTTCCAATTAGAAGTTGTAATGCAATTGATTTGGTATCACGTAGGCTGGCAATTTATTGCTCTCTAAAGCTATGGCAAACTTTTATATGTGCTCATCAAACGCTCAACCTACCCATTCGCGCGATTAGCTCCTGTGGCAATTAAATGGACTTAAATATTAAGTGCAAAAAAATATTATATTAAATATTAAGTGCAAAAAAATATTGCGAGACCCCACAAAACATCATTTTCAGTTCAATTACACGTACCTTGTAACCGCATCCATAGAGCTAATTTTTGTCCGTTTTGCCACTTAATTTTTCGGTGTTGTCTAAATTCTGTGTCATGACGTCTACTTTTGGTAAGAGGTGCATTTCTTGTTAAATTTTGCCGGAAGGTCATTTTGATAGCTTACATTTTATTAATTTATTAAAGGATTTTCGGTCATGTTTTGTTATATCTTCAAACCAATAGCAACTATGCACCTTTTCGAGGATCTATTCTCAACCAATTTGTATTTGCACTATTTTCGTTAATTTCATTGTTTTGTAATTTACATATTAATGCTGATATTTCGGGATCTGTTTGCTGTTTAGCTGTAAGCAAGGTGTCACCAAGATCGCTTAAGCTTCCTCTTTTTTCAGTGGTTTTAGTTACGATCATCTGAATAGTTAGTTATGAGCATCTGAAATTGGGTTCCCTGTTGCCTGTTACAAACATTTGCACAAATACATTATACTCTTTTAAACTATTTTCGATCGGTTCAGGGTATAAGGAGAAGGTAGTGGCTCGGTACGGCTCGCAGGATCCGGACACTATCGCGCCTTCATGGCGTCCTCGGGTCCAGCCGTTGATATAGTTGGATAATTAACTCGGCGTAGATATCCGAGATCAACAGCACACTTGATATCTCCGGCTGGAACCAGCAAACGTCCGCCAATTGGATGTTGGGGAATGGCTCATTTAGATTTTTACTGATGAGCTTGGATGGAGTCTGGTACTGAAGCTTAGGCATTACCTGCAGCTCGTCCCGAGGTCGAAGGTCCTGGAACGAATGACGGCCGAGCCAGCGTTGTCTGTGCCGACGAGGGTGATGGATAGCCCGGAGGCTTTTACCAAAGATGCGTCGATAAGACTTACCGGACAGCACGGGCTTAACACAGCCCGAGTGGTGTGTACGATTAATTGTTTTATGAGTGATTACTTGCTTACTTTGGTCTGCGCTCTCGCAACTTGCATACGCATTTAATAATTGTGTCGTGCTGTAAGAAACCATGCTCGTTCAAGCAGGCTGATGATTCAGCACTGCTGCAATATGTTAATTGCTGGCTGTGTGAGAATATGATGCATGCAAAATGTGCAGGTCTCACTGGGCGTGATTGCGACAAGATCACTATAATTGCCAAGAAGGGCTGTGGGGGCTTGCGTTCGTGCCCAGAATGCATTGACATACAAATTGATTTCTCCATAGACAACTGATGCATAACACGGACAGAGAGGAATGAAGCTGGAATTGTTCCGTATGTAACTGTATCCTGCTGAAAAATCTTTTTAAGTTCTGTTCTGGCGAGTCTCGCCACAGAGTGCATTGGAAAAATTTTTCCCGTGCTGAAACGCGTACGCATCGATACATTTTACCAATGTCTTCTTTTAGGGCAATTATCGGGATCGAGCAATTACGAAAGCGAAGAAGGATATGAAACAGCGAGCTTTGAATAACATGTCCAGCCATCAATAGTTCATTTGATGAGGTAGCTGCGTTCCAGGGTCAGGAACTGAAACCTCAAGGCTTGTTGGTATGACGTCCCCAGACATTCCAAGTTTCTCTTGAAAGATAAACGAACTGAATATTTTCATCCTATGAAGTGGTCGGTGTAATTTCCATGCAGGATTCTATCTCCCAAGATCTTCGCACCAATTCGTCAGCACGTTCTTCATAACTTGTCTCGAGTTTTCCCGCAGTATGTCACGTAGAGCCACACATTTGCGATCCGCCTCCAGAAATACCCAACCAAGCCGTGTTTTTTGAAGACACGGAAGCCCTGGGAGAAGCCGTATCTGGCTGACGCCGAGAATATTGTAAAATAGGCTAGCTCCAAGCAGCAAGTCCAACCGTGGAGATTTAAAGAATGACGGATCTGCAAGTTTACTGTTACCGGGAATGTTTCAATTCGTCGTGTTGATAGTAAAACTCGGTTGACTATCAATTATGTTAGGCGCTACGAGAGCTAGGAGGCATGTTAAGTATTCACAGACTTGAGATCGTATAGGGAAGGTGACCGTATTGCCTTCTGTTTCAAAACGAGAATATCCTAGACCAGAGACAATGGCTAAGCTTCTTTGAAGTGCTTCTTTAGCTGAAGCTGTTGAGCAGTGCGCGACGCTATAAGGGGAAGCTGAGAACTGGAATCCGAAAGGGACAAGGGATCAAAGTGCCGTAGCGATTATTAGCAAAGACCAAGAGGACATCATACTGGGTACAAAAGAGGTGGAGGTAAATAGCGACAACTTTGCAAAAGACGCATGGGCTATCGACGATGTCAGCTGTCCAGACGGGATAACAGAATTAATATTATTTAAATGCAGCAGGGAATGATGCTTCGTCCCACAGATACGACTGCCTCCAGAGCTGCTTGGTCGCAATTGATGGTCTTTCTTTAGGCAGTTCAATCATAATGCAATTCGTTTTGTCTCCCTAAGCCTAATGCTTATGTTCGACCTGTCACAAAAGACTCAGACAGGGGCGTCGTGGTTAGTGGCGATAAATGACGATCTACTTGTGTTAATTGCTCTAGTTTTTCCCACCTTATGGCCAGGGGCATAGCTTGAGATAGCAAAATTTACGGTTTCCATTGTTCGGCATCTCTGCTCTAGAAACGTAGCTCCCGATATGATATTAAGTTGACTTACTTGGCTTGTGATATTGGAAGCACAGATTGGCCCCGAAATGTTGAGCAGGGCAATATTGAGCCAAGGTTTGCGATTTAGTCCAAACCGAAATTCTTATAGAAACTTGCTAACTCGTCGAAGTCCTCACGCAATTGGTTACCAATTGGTAGTTCTTTATGTCGTGCCGAGAACGTTTTATGTTTAAGTTAAATATTATAATAGTAATAATAAATATTATAATTATATATATATCCCTAGTCTTTAGTTGGCTTAAGTATTAATACATGCTTAATGCTTGGTACACCTCTATTTTCTAAAACATTAATACGCTCGGTCTAATTATACCGATGATCGATAGGTTAGTAATTTTATTCTCTTTTATATGTCATTACCGAGAAAAGTAAAGAATTTTCGTGAGTGTTTCTAAAACTTACCTAATTTTGTATACTGGACATTCATATATATTCTTCACATCTTGTTTGTCCTGTGTAACCGCTTTAATATAAATAACCGGCATTGCAGGAAACAACTCTTTGTTAAGAGCATCTGTTATTGTGCTCAGTTTCATATCCCATCGTGCACCTTCCATAAATAAGCCATTAACATAGGCTCCCTCGCGAGGTGCAGAACTATTTAGAAAGGTAAAATATTATCTAAAGATCACACATAACTGAAAAAGCTTACGTGAACTCCTCTTTGAATTTCTTTGTGACGTCGCAATTGAGACACATTCGGTCAAGTGGCCACTCATTTTTACGTGCCGTCTGCTGCATAATTGCAGTAAGTAAAGATTGGGGATTGAAAAAGCCAGCTAGCCAAATGGATGATGGCAATCGAAAATCAGAAACCCAACTTTCTAACTCACGAAGACGTTGCATAAGGTCCCCAAACCAAGACTGCAGGCCCAACAAGCTTGGATAGGCAAGCTTTGTCCATTGCTCAGGCACTTGATCCATATAAAGGCATAACATAAGATCCTCCATAACAGAAGATATTGTGAGTTCTCCCTTTAGACCCAAATCTAATTCGTTTAGTGATCGTCTAAGTTCGGACATAAGAATATTCATTCGCTCGCATTCTTGAAAAGCAACTATAATATATGGATTACGATCCTCTACACGTCCCATAAGCTCTGCAATATTAAAAGGTGTGGGGACTTTATCGAGCAAGTCTTCAATAACACCCTTTATAATATCCTCTTGAGACACAGATTCACCCCCTCCGGCTGAACCACTTGACATTCGCGGCTGCAGTTCAAATACAATTCTGAACAGTCGCTCTGACACTGTTGTAAGAAATCCAATTTCAGCATTTAAATTTAAGCCATATAGAGAAGGGCTCTCCAATGGCAAATTTTCATCGATATACTGATGATATCCAGCATATTTAAGAATTCCTGGGGCAGGGAAACCGGAGCAAAACTCTAGATCGCCATCGATGAGCTCTGGCTGCATAAATTCCTCAAGATAGGTACGGCACAATCGACGATCCCAGTCATCTGTGATGTGGCCACCGTACATAATTTCTCCGAATAAATAACGTAAATCTTCCCAAGGGACACGAGTGTTAGCCTCCAAGTAGTTAAATAAAACATATACCGAAATTGTTAGATCACCCACATTAAATGGATAGGATCGATTCCAGCCCTGTGGCCCAAATTTGCGACGTTCAGCCACGACGGCATGGAAGTAACATAGAGAGAAAAGAATAGCTTTAAACTCTGTTTCTTTAGAGCACATCTCAAGTGTCTCATCGCTAAAATTGTCGAGGGCCTTATGTATGTTAGCCATCATACCTGTCGGCGGTTCGTTTGTAATTTTAATGGCAGACTCTAGTATTCCCTGCGGTAAAATGTGCATTAGCGGGTCACCTGCAGGTTCAGCACTTAAAAAAAGTCTATACTTTGAATTCACATTAATAAGAGAAGCTTCCATTTTCTTTTCAAGACTAGGCAACCAGCGTGCAACTAGGTGAATATTTTGCAGAATGACCCAATGCCCTTGTTGTGAAGCTGTTTCTATAGCTTTTTCTGCAATTATTTCCTGCCCTTGCCCTAATGACACACTATGAAAGTTTTCATGATCAAAACTATAGCCTAACACCTTGCCAATTTTTTCGACATCTTTAAGTGGGTCAACACCTGGCGATAAAACAAAGAAGATATGAGTTTCTGGGCTTGACTCCTTAAAGGTTTTAGAAAATTCGATTGACCGCGCATCAATATACTTGGATCCTAACTTTTCGTCAATAAAACCTTTCATTGCATATGACATGCGATCGGGACGTATACAGCGCATTATGCACAGCCTTTGAATTGCTGACTTTGCTTTCCATTCACCAGGTAATTTCTCATTCTCGGGACTCTCCGAATCAATAAATTTCATCCACCTCTTATGCGATCCTTCGATATCTTTTTCTAGGCCCTTAAAAGCTGGCAAATTATTTAATGCACGAATGCCTCCCCATCCAACGTGAGTCAGCCACGGAAAATTTGAAGTTTGATTGGGCATATACGGGAATCGGAGAAGAAAATCTAGTTCAGTAGGCTCCACTTCGCCAATATTAACTAATATTTGAAGGCACATTTGAGTAAGGAAAATTAGTTTGTCCTGCTCAAAAAGCCCCCGAGAAGTGTAAATATAGCTGCTGTATGTAATTGATTCCATTAGATTTTCAACGCGATCCTTGAGTTTTTCAGCTGGCGTAGAATTAAGCATTGCGTTATTAAATACTACTGTAAAGGCTTTTAATGAGAACTGATATATTGGATTTATCTTGAATAAATCGTTAAGTATGAAATATATAATTGAGGCTCGCTCGGCGGCAGGTCTGTATGCTTCTCGGGCAGAGTCAATTTGAACACCTGTAATCTTGGCCTCAGCTACCTTTACTTCAATTTCATCGGCTGTTTTCTTCGTTTTTTCAAGGTTCATAACTAAGGTTATATCTTCAAGAACATTATCCCCAGCAGAGGACAATCGCGCCAATAGATCATCTTCCAAAAGCTTTAATGTGATTTTGAAATGGTTTTGTTGCTGCGTAAGACGTGTACGCATAGATTCTAGGTCAGGTCTTTCAACCTTGACTACCTCAGCCAATAACTGATCCTCTAAACCGTCACGTGTTACTGTAAAATTAATAAGTGTAGTTTGTGCTTGCATTTCAGGCTTATAGTGCGGGTTAGCTAATTTCGTATGCAAAATCAAACGGAAGTTGGGATTGAAGTCAATCTCACGGTCACCGATCTTCAAAATAGTTCCTTTTTTGATCAGCATGCGACCAAGCAATGGATTAAGTACAGCGTCAACGTTCTCCCCAATGTTCTCTATTAAAAGTACGTTTCCATTGCTAACAGCTCGTTCTACTAAGTCAAGATATCCACGCTGTGTAAGACGCAACACCACAAGACCTGGACCATATTTTGCTTTCACCCATTTTATGCCCTGTCTATAAAGCATTGATTAGTTTAACTTTTTTTTTTTAATAATTTCAAACTTACAGCTGAGGATCAATCATTAGCGGATAGCGTTGGGATTGAACCAAAATGGCAGCATTCTCCGCAGACATTCTATCACTAGGTAACCCTTGGTTATTCCACTCAGCAATTTGGGCATCATCACAGATCATTTCAAAAGGATCGGTACCCTCCGTCGAAGGAATTGGTGGCTGCAATTATTAGAATTATTATTATTGTATATATTATAATCTCTTTAATACATCTCTATAATACATAAATCTGCTCGTCCTGTCTGACTAACTGATTGGTGATCAACGCACAGCCCAACCCGTAAGAGCTAGGAAGCATAAACAGTAGATATCTTATTAGGAGGGTGCACGTTAGGACAGGTTTTCAGGAAATTTCAACCACAAGTATGTAAAAATCGCGATTGGACTCAAACTCAATTTCAAAGTTCTTAGTTCAAATTCATTAGAGGGGTGTTTCACACTTTTCCAATAATGTATTCCTCCTTGGTGGCAATGGGAGTCAAGGATTTGGTGGATGACGCATTTCACAGTTTCAAATCCTTAGTGATCACAGACCACTTGTCTGGATAAATAACATGAAAGAACCTAAATTAATATTACTACGATGGAAAATCAAGCTAAATAAGTTTGATTTCCAAATTAAATACGTCCCAGGAAAAGAAAATTATATGGCAGATGCTCTGTCCAGAATCCAATTGAACGAAAACTTTTTAGGTGAAGATACCATTAGCACAATACCAACAATCCACAGTGCTCAAGAAGACAACAGTAACCATTTAAATATCACAGAAAGACACCTATATTACTAAAATCGACAAATAGAATATGGAAACAGGAACCCGAGAACGAAACAAAAGGTACAAATAACTTTCATAAAACCAAAATAAAAACAAGTAAGCGGTTCAAGTCGGGAGCTCCCGACTAGGGGACACCCTGAACCCTCTTTCTCCAACATTAAATGCATATATGTATTATATTTTAGAAGCTATATGTCAATTTTGGGGACTCTAGCTCTTATTTACCAAAATTGATCAAAACAACAGATATATAAGTCGATTTTTATCGATTGCTTGGAAATGGCGTAAATTATCGATAATCGGTAACAAACTCGATCTGCACAGGCACTAGGAGCAACTTCATCTATAATTTCAGTTCATACATACGGACAGACGGATAGATCTTGCTGATCAAGAATATATATACTTTATGGGGTCGTAGATGCTTCCTTCTGCCTGTTACATACATTTACATTTTGCACAAATACAATATACCTTTTACCCATTTTCAATGAGTTCAGGGTATTCTATCAAATGGGTAAACCCATCGATATAAAAGAAGACAAACAATCACCATTAGTTAAATCGAAGACGACAACCCCGTTCAAGAAAACAGGAGAACTAAGACAAATCGACGACAAACATTTTGAGGAAACTAACAGAGGCAGGAAAATAACACATTACAAAACCAAATTCAAAAAGAAAAAGACTAATCAAAGCAAATATAACAATTACAGGTCAACAACAGACAGCGATCA
Organism: Drosophila virilis; assembly: GCF_030788295.1. Lineage (NCBI taxonomy): Eukaryota > Metazoa > Arthropoda > Insecta > Diptera > Drosophilidae > Drosophila > Drosophila virilis. The sequence goes on along the minus strand of NW_027212868.1, from coordinate 284,390 downwards.
AAACATACAAGCACCAGCTTAAACTAATTATTATAATATTATTATCAATAACTGTAAACCATATAAATGCACAAAGCATTGAAATTAATCGTATTAAAGCCCATAACGGGTATCTCATATTTAAAACAGGAACCATAGACATTCCGACAGATTACGAATTCCACTGTTTAACGGTTAATATAACAAAAACCGAAGAAACTTTTAACAATTTAATTGATCAAAGTAAAAAATTTAATAACCTAATACAAATCGAATACCGGGTAGAAAAATTAAACAGAGAAATAAACGGCTTAAAAATACCCAAACGCAGCAAAAGAGTTTTAGTTAACATAGTAGGAACAGTATATAAATACTTATTTAGAACATTAAATCAAGAAGACAAACCAGAAATTGAAAAAAAATAAGCAACTTAGCAGAAAACAGAGTTCAGGTTAACGAATTAAATCACATAATGGAAGCTATAAACAAAGAAATAGAAATCATGAACGTACTAGATCAAGAGAAACAAAAAGGAAAGAAATAAGATATCCTTAACTTAGAACACTTTACAGAATATGTAGAAGACATTGAGATGGGAATGCAGCTGCCCCAAAATTACTTAAACATGACTATTTATTGCATGTTAATTCTGAAAAATTGTTGAAAACAAAAACTTCCACTTGGCTTAAATCAGATACAAACGAAATACTGATAATATCCCATATTCCCATAATAAAAATACCCGGTATTCGAAATAATTCCATACCCGGACGATAATAACATTTAGACAGAAATAGCTCATGAAAAATATTTTACCCAAGAGAAAAAGTTTATAGCAAAGAAACAAAAAAATTAATTAATAATAAATGTTTGACAGGAATTTTAAACCAAATAACAGCAGAATGTAGTTATTTTAAAATATTGCAAAAATTTTCCAATCAACTACGTAGAGCCAAATATAATTTTAACTTGGAATTTACCAAAAATTATATTAAACCATAATTGTATAAATAACGAAATAACAATAGAAGGAAACAACATAATAAAAATCTTTAATTGTTCATTGCAAATTAATGAATTTTCAATTTCAAACAATATGTTAGATTATACTCAAAGCATTTACGTAAGCAATGATGCTATAAAATTATTGCATTGCAAATTGTCCGTTATTCCTAAATTATTTAAGTCGATATATTTAAAATGTTTTCAAGTGTATCAACATGTGTTTTTAATTGTGATATGTCTGCACCAGTAACTAGAAATTTGTCCATAATCAGAGACCGATTTGCGATAGGCATTCCAAAAAACATATATTTGGTGAGACACCAATTCCATACTACGCTGAAGAAATAATCCACATTGATATATTTTCAACTGACAGAAAATATATCTTACTTGCATTGACAAATTTTTGAAATTCGCCGTAGCACAGCCACTGGCATCAATAATGTATGTACAACCTCCCATCATCCAGCTGATGAATTTATTTCCACTTATAGATACCGTACATCCAGATGGAAGCGAGTGGGTGAAAGGAATATGAGTGAACACACAGGAAGAATTGGTTTCCACTTGACCATGGTGCAGCAACATATTCAGGGAGCTGTTAAAAAACGGGTACGATGCCGACATTGTGAATGCGCCACCACTACACAGCACAGTCGCAGACAGAGCGAGAGTATTTAGCCTAAGGGCAACAATCGCGTACAACCGATCCATACATTCGGTCGGAGACCAAACACCTGCGCGACTTTACTCGCATATTTTATTTATTAATCACAAAGTATGGCTATATTTTGTGTGATTAAGCAATTCTCGTGACTTATCTCTAGTAAGTAGTTTTCGGAATCCGAGAGCTAATTCCGTTCCGAACTCGTTTACTACTAATCTATGATTTATTGAGGCAATGAGACTGCCACATCCACTCCCCTTCCAATGCTGCAACTTAGTTGCAAAATGAACGTATTTTTTGGGTGGATGTACTTCACTTCTGCTATGAGTGGTAATAATAGGGTGTTGAATGTTGCCGCTTGCTGGTGAAGATGATTTTGCATAGTTTGCTTCCGAGTAAGGTGCCTTAACACGGTCGATGGTTACTGTGTTATGCTTGCCGTTAATATCAATTACAAATTGCTTTTCGTTGCGGCTGATAACTAAAAATTTCCTCTCATAAGGGGTCTAGACTGTGTCATCCCATTTAAGATCTTTTAGAATGATGGTAGTAGTGTAGTGGGATGTATTTACAGCTTTTAGTTGGGACATGCTTGAACGTAGGCGCTTGATGAATTCACCTTCGATATGCTCTCCGACAGGTTTAAAGTTGTCCGTAAATCATTACCGCTGGAGAGGCGTTAAGATCTTCTGTCAGTCCAGTTGAAATCAGTGTGATATTTAATGGCGGTCTTCAGCGTCCTGTGCATTCTTTCCACTATGCCGTTGGCTTGTGGGTGGTATGCTGTTGTTTACAGATGCTTGGATCCCGTCAACTGTGTAAGTGTGGTATGCCGTAATTTGCAATAAAACCATACAATACATCTGTAGCTACAGACTTTGCCGTTATATCCGCTATTGGGACTACCGCCGGCCAACATGAAAGCCGGTCAATGCACGTCAGACAGTACCTGTAATTGTTGGACACTGGCAACGGGCCAATTAGATCAATGTGGATATGTTCAAATCGCTTTTCAGGCAGGTTGATTTCTTGAAGCCCTGCTTTGTTGTGTCTGTTGACTTTTGACTGCTGGCAGCTGATGCAGTTGTTGACCATTTGAGCTATGTTTCTTTTCATTTCTCTCCAGACGAAATGTTCGGTTATGAGTTTCACAGTAGTGCGATAAGTTATAAATGGAATTGAAGATTTGCTTACGGTAGCTGTGTATGACGGACGGATTCGTTCTGACGAAATCTCGCAGTGTATCAATGTCGCTGAGTCATAAAATTGGATTTGTTTTAGCTGTGGAGAAAAATGCACAATAAGCTGTTGCATTTCTGTGTCTGCTTGTTGTCTCCTTGAAATTAATTTGATTGTCATTAAATATCGCTTCAACCCTGGACAGCATATCTGCGAAAACCGATCTGTTTCCCCTCGATGTGGTGGATATTTGTTGTATATTTGCTGATAAAGCTGAGCAGTCGGGTTCGCTTTGGTGTTGTTTTGTCTGCAAAGCAAAGGTAAGCGGCGAATGGTTGGTCAGTACTGTGCAGCTGCGCCATTCGATCATATGTGAAAAGTATTTCACGGACAGAAAAATCGCCAGCAACTTACGGTCATAAGTGCTTTGCTTTTTCTGCGATTCCGCCTTCCGTTTAGAGAAGGAACTGAGCAGAAGTTACTCGCTTCAAACGTGCAGTACTAGTTTAGCATGCTGCACTGCTTCCACACTATTGGCGTCTTGTTCTTTTTGTTGCCTATGATTAGCTTTGGCAGTTGTCTTTGCTCAAAAGTTGCATTAGGTAAGCATCGTCTGTTCGAAACAGTCGTTGGTCACTGAAGACACTACTTCGAAGCGGTCGTTGGTTACTGGAAACACAGTGAGTAGTTTTTCGAATTCCACACTGCACGTTGTGCCCCTTATTTATGGCTTTGTAGAGCTGTCCGTAATGAGTTTTCTGTGTGCGTCGACCTGCAGCCCGTATTTGTGTAGGAAATCATCTCCAATGTTTGGTTTGGTGACGTCAGCGATGACAAATTGCCAGTCCATTTTTCTGCGTAGGCCGATGTTGCTGCGTAAAGATAGGTTGTAGGCTGAGCACTGCGATCTGTGGGTTGTAAGATAGAGAAATCAGCGCCTGTATCGATTAAGTATCTAATTTTTGAAGTTTGTTTCGTTACGAATAATCAACGACTGGTAGCCCCCACTTTGCCTGCCGTTCTGACAGAGTGGCTTTTTGTTTTCCGGATTGAGCTTTTTTAGCTCACATGACTCTGTGCACCGTCTAGCTTTGGCGCCAAATCTGCTGTGATAGTAGCAGAGCAAGTAGCGATCCGCCGACTTAGTTACTGCGTGCGGATTCCCGGACTTTGATGTCAGTTTTCGCATCTCCTTGCGAACTGTGACTCCATCTGTATCAGATATAGTCTGGCTGTTCCTTGTAATATGGCGCCAGCTTGACGACTACCCGAAAAATTTTTTGATTAGCCTGCGTCAGGGATGTGCTTTCCGTGTTCTGCCCGTGACTGTCGATGTTGATGCCGGCGGCTGTGCTGCTTTGGCTAGCTTACTGCTTCATTGCTGCGTATGCTCAGTCTCTCTCCATATTTTATGTGAGTTTACAGAAATATATTCAATTTCATTATTTTTGGCAAGTGGTATGTGCGTGTGTAAGCGTGCACGATTGCGTCCACCAATTTTGGTAATTGCTTAGTAGTAGACTAAATGTGTTACTGAAACTTTTGCGTTTATTTAAACTTCGGAGTCACCAATGTGCGACTTTACTCGCACTGCGGCCAGCAGCGGTAACCAGACACTTGCCTATGTCGCAAGCAACAGGGTTGGCGTATGCTGATTTGGCTTGCCAGATGAGGCATCTGATACTCATGCGTCTAGACTTTGGGTTCAGATCCAATTCACTGTTTCAATGCTAATTTTATTCGTATCTGACTTTCAATAAATATACTTGCTCCGGCCCTGCCGTTATAACATACCTTCTTATTATCCGATAATACAATATTATTTCTATCTTTTTACCTGTGACCTTATATGGTCCAATACAAATAAAATCTAGTTTATGACCTGTTTCGTTTCTTAACAGAACTGTATCTCTTAATTTTAATTCGAAGCTTACGAGTTTCTTGTCATATAAAAGTTTGTTTCTATGTTTGTGCAGTTCAAGTATTATCCTAGCTCTTGTATATGCTGTTTCTAGTCTATATTTCGATTCCTTCGCGTAATAATTACGTTATAAAATGGTTCTATACTATCTATACTAATAAAATGTTATTGTTAATTATTTGTCTTACCAAATAAAAGCTCGTATGGATAATTAGTATGGGCAATAGAGGAGGTCGTGTTGAAACAAAAAACGAAATATTGAAGTCATACGTCCCAATCAGTTTTATCAAATGATATGTATGATCGTATGTATTTTTCGGCGCATAAGGAATGTGTGTGGTTTCACGTAGAATGTCACAATAATGATCAGAAATATCAAGATATTTGTTAGTTCACAATGATTGGAGATTACAATTCCCAGGTTGAAGTTGTATGTTGCGACTGTTCTGAAGCATTATTGTTGCTTTGCTTAGAACAGTCAGGGCGAGGCGACAATGTCACCGATTGTGGGTCGATGGGATAAAAAAGGTAAAGGAAAAACATTGAGTTCCTGTTGCTTTCTCGAAGCTTAGCTTACACATCGGAACTCGCTGCGCTCTGAAAACTTATAGAACGGGTAATAATTTGCAGACTTCGACATATTCATTAAAAGTTCAATGATTACTTTAGACTGTTCCAACTGTCTGGTGGTGGTGTGCGGTATTCTTATATTCTGTTCCCATGCCCGTAATTAACGTCTATATTGGACCGTACTTCAGAATAAAAGAATTAAATATAGTTTCAACCACAGTGTTGCATTGTTTGTTATAGGTATGGCAACTAGACATTTGGTTAAGTCACATATTAGCGTGACTGCATATTTATTTTCGGATTTTGTTAGTCGACCAAGGTTTCATTTTTATAAAAAAGGGTCTACCTTGCAGGGGGTATAAAAAATAAGGTATATATATATTTTTGATTAGCATCAACAGCCGAGTCGATATAGCCATGTCGGGCTATCCGCCTGTCCGTTTCAATGCGAACTAGTCTCTAAGTTTTAAAGCTATCTTAACTTTGCAACAGCCGCTCGTTCTGTTGCACGCAGCATATATGCGTAAGCCAGCTGGATCGGACCACTATATCATATAGCTGCCATAGGAACCATCGGTAGAAAATACGATTTTTGTATGAAAAAACATTTTGTTTAGCAAGATATCTTAACCTAACTCGAAATTTATTGGTTTTATTTCCTACTCATAAACATGCAAAATCCTTTTAGGATCCGACCACTATATCATATATCTGCCATAGAAACGATCGGTAGAAAATTTAATTGTCTGAAAAAAATTTGTTTTTCAAGACATCTTGACCAAACTCTGCATTTAATAGTTTTACTATACTTCTTATATATAGGCAAAATCATATAAAGATCGGACCACTATAACATAAAGCTAACATAGGAACGATCGGTAGAAAATTTAATTGTTGTATGAAAAAACATTTTGTTTTTCAAGATATCTTGACCAAACTCTGCATTTATTGGTTTTACTATACTCGTCATATATATGTAAAATCCAATTAAGATCGGAGAAATATATCATAAAGCTGCCATACTAACGATTGGGCGAAAATTATGTTTCGTTGTATGAAAACACATTTGATTTTTCAAGATATCTTGAACAAGCTCGGCATTTATTAGTTACTACACTCCTCATATATATGCACAATCCTATTAAGATCGGACCACTATATCTTATAGCTGCTATAGGAACGATCGGTCAATAATTGAGTTTCGTTGTATGAAAAATCAATTTGTTTTCCAAGATATCATGACCAAACTCGGAATTTCCTAATTTTACTATACTTCTCATATATAGGCAAAATTAAAATAAGATCCGACCATTATATCATAAAGCTGCCCAAGGAACGATCGGTCGAATTTCAACACCAAATAAATTTAAAAAAAAGTTCCCTTGGCAGGGTTTGAAATAGCAACTGACTGCATTCCTTGCTGTCGCCTCTACCCAACAAGAAAAACAAGTAAGAGGTTCTAGTCGGAAGGTCCCCCGACTAGGGGATACCCTGAACCCTCTTCTTCCAACATGAAATGCATATATATATTCTATTTTAGAAGCTATATGTCAAGTTTGGTGACTCCAGGTCTTATTTCTTACCATAATTGCCCAAAAAATAGGATATCGACATCGATTTTTATTGATTGCTTGGAAACGGAGTAAGTTATCGATAATCTGAAAAAAACTCGATCAGCACAGGCACTGGAGTACCTGTAGCTGTTTGCTCGATAAGAAGCAAATTCAAGGATCAAGGAGCATTCACAATTTAAAACCCTTCATCGATTAAATGGGTATTCTGCGATCCTGTGGACGGGTGAGAGCGTCAACCGCGTTAGGCTATAATAAGCGACACCCCATCATCATTCCGGCCAATGGTGATGTTTGACGCCTCCTGGTCCGATTAACCCACTTCATTTGTTTTCACGGATGCAATCTGTTGGTAATACGCCTCATAAGAGCCAAATACTGGATCCCAAATCTCAAGGTCCTGGTAAAATCTACCATAAATTCCTGCAAGGTCTGTGTAATACACTTCAGACCCAACTTATGGGCGAGCTCCCAAGGGCGAGATCTACTTTTTCCCGACCCTTCACACACACGCGTGTAGACTTTGCCGGACCTTTCGATATTAAAACCTACATTGGTCGAGCATGCAAAATTACCAAGGGTCATGTCTGTCTTCGTTTGTTTCAGCACGAAAGCAATCCATTTCGAAGCCACCACAGATCTTACGATGGAAAGATTTCTGGCAGCATTATCGCGATTTATAGCAAGATGTGGCCACATTTGTGGGAGCCTCATCCGTTCTTTCAAGAGATTTCTTGCAAGCGATCAAGGAGTTCATCTTATCCAAGCACTGACATCATAACTTGTGTTGGCATTTCAATTCTCCTGGCGCTCCTCACATAGGCGGATTGTGGGAAGCAGGTGAAAAGCTTTAAGACCCACTTCTACAAATCCATCTCATCTTCAAATTATACATTTCAGGAGTTTGCGAGTCGCCTCTCCAAAATTGAAGCCTGGGTTAACTCAAGGTCAATCTCTCCAATGTCGGAATATCCGACTGATTTATTGGCTCTAAGTCCTGGCCACTTCCTAGTTGGCGTCACTCTGTCAATTAACGAGCCAAAGAAGACGCTATTTCTCTAATTAACCGCTGGTCGATGATATGGTGATTATCAAGGAATATAACCTACCAATAACTGAATGTCGCCTTGGCCGAGTCCAGCTGGCTTGCGCAGGCACAGATAACAAAGTCCTCGTAATAGACGTGCTTACCGCTCGTGGTGTCATCCGAAGGCCAAAGCCAAATTAGTCCTTCTTCCTACCGACAAGTCCTTAAATGCAACTAATCCCTCTTTCAAAATAAAACCATCACATAATAACACCTATCCTACATCTTATTCTCCAGAACGCACTCCCTTAGATGCCGGGTGTGTATAGACATACATGCGCTACGCAAGTGCCAGCATTTCTTGAAGCACCGAGAAGCACCTCCGAGCCGTTTTAACAAACAAATATTGTTCTAACTGCCTGGCTCATCAGCACTCAGGGGAGTCATGTCGCAGTGGAGCCAAGTGCAAAATTTGCCAAATAGATCACAACACCTAACTCCACATCACCGTAGCGCTCGACCCTCTCGGTCAGCCAACAGGCCCACAAGAAGAGATTCTGGCTCCTCGGCCTCCAGCGGCACATCACCTCTAAGCCCGAGACGTTCTACTATACAGACGTCGCTTACGTCCCTTCTCCAGCACAATGGGGTCAGTATACTGCCCACCGCCATTCTGCTGCTTGACAACGGAAAAAAGACCCTTGATACTCGGGCCCTAGTCGATCCATGTTGTTCAGTTACCAAGATGTCTCGAGAGGTATTCTTGATGGCTGACCCGCATCTCAATTGCATAACTGCAGCCCGAACTATCAGGGCGGACATGAAGGACTCGTTCAGCATCTCGAGCACCTTTGGTACTCGGCGCCCACGTCTACCCAGACATCATCCTACCAGGTATCCAACCGAGCCAAGGCGGTCTGCCAATGGCTCAAATTTCTGGATGGATACTCTCCGGCACATGCACACAATAGGAATCCTGCAATCTGCATATTGCCAGAGGGGAGAATGTTCATGCCTGTTCAATGCTTGTCTGAACATAGCATTGACTGAGCCTCACTCATTGTGAGAGAGTCACTCAGTGAAACAGACTCACTCACTGAGAGATACTCGCTCACTAAACTAATACGATCCCAACTAAGCTCAGCACTCTCCTTATGGTTTCCTTTGCACCTTAATAATTTCAACTAAAACTATGTAAGCTCACTTCAAATTCAGAGTTCATTATATGCAGCCCAATTATTTTTTCTAATAAAGCGACATAACAATAAAACCACTGGTTTCCTTCCATCATCTGAGGATTATTTATTTGACGCCAACCCCACAACCAGACGTTATTGCTTCTTTTTCTGTTTATTTATTTGGGTTTCCGGCTTGAGTACCGCTACTCTTAAGTTCTTTAAATATATATTGCCCATATTTTTGAAGGTATCTATTGAAGTGTTTTCAGAGCGCTTTTCGCTCGGTACCACTTTGAGTTGGCTTATTACTAATATACCGGCTTCTTTTTCAAGCCTTTGGAAAATTTGACCTAAATCGATAGTTCCATTAGAATAAAGGTCGCTAATCTCAATTCTTACAACCTTTTTACCATGTTTTAAAAAGCATAGCGTATTTGTTATGTGCAAGGTTACTATTTTTCGCATATCGTCGTTTTTAATGACGTCGTTGGGCTTAGAAGCTTTATCAAGATTTTGCCTGGACAAATTTCGTGTTCTCTTCCTGCGCAGGATTTATTTTTTCTACTTTGTTGTCTTGTAGTGACTTTAAAGACATTTGTATTAGTACTTTTTAATTCCTTGATAGTTATTCTTGATGACGCAGCTTCAACAAAATTATCTTTTCTCTTCAGGAATTCTACAGTGAACTCATACTCTTCTAAATCTAGTCTCATTCTCTCTAATTTTGAATTTGGATCTACCATTGAAAACAGATATGTCAATGGTATATGGTCTGATTTGATTGTGAAATGTTGACCATATATGTATGGTCGAAAATGCGTTATTGCTCTTGTTCTTTTCCTGCGCACGATTTATTTTGTCTACTTTGATACGGGAAATTGTTTATTTCCATACGTTTGAGTCAAAACTTCACCGCAGGCTGGCTTAATGGCGTCTGTTATGATGTAAAATTCCTTACTAAAATCTTGGTATGTAGGTAAAGTCGGTTTCATAAGAGCTTTTTTAAAAATTCGAAAGCTTTTTGGCATTCATCGGACCACTCAAACTTTACATTCATTTACATAATCTTGTTATGTGACGTGAATAATCTGCAAAGTTTTTTATAAATCGTCTGTAATAATTGCAAAATGAAACGAATCGTCTTGCGCTATCAGGTCCGTAGGGACTGGATATTTTTCAATGAGATCATATTTTTTGCCATCTGGCGAAATAGAAAAGTCACTTCAATAACCTCACAATTTGTCATCTGGCAAAATACCTTGATTAGTACACTTACGACCTAGAAAAAAAACTTTTGTTAGTAATCCATGTTCAAGAAACCTTGTGAAGGTTCTAACCCGGGAAAAGCAATGTCATCATTCTTTGAAAAGAATTATACGATATTTTTAGAACTCAAATCTTCTGTATTGACTATCCAATTAAAGTTCTCTATCCCTTAAATTTTGCTCAACTAATTATGCGGTACGTTGCATCGGGACTCAAAAACAAAAAAAAGACGGCAATTTAAATTTGTAAGCATTTCCTTCGAGCGTTCTAAGTATTCGAAAGGTTAAATATTGCAGAAAAGAAATCGAATACCTAGAACACGCAGTAACCGATACCAGTATAAAAGTTAACCCCAAGAAACTAATTGCCATTCCCAATGACAAAAACCAAACGCAATTATAATCCTTCCGAGGACTACTCGGTTACTAAAGAAAGTTCATAAATAGTTTCCAAGCAATCACTAAACCCTTGACACAACAACCTCAAGGCAAAGCCACAGTAAAAATATGTGAGGAATATACTAAAGCATTTGAAACTTACAAAACTCAGCTATGTATCGACCTGATCCTTTAATAACCAGATTTTCTAAAACATTTTATACTTACTACGGACGCTAGTAGTATCGCTATTGGGACAGTTTTGTCCCAAGGCAACTTTAACCACGACAAACCAGTGTCTTTCGCTAGCAGAACCCTATCAGACACACAGAGGTAAATTATTCAACTGTAGAAAAAGAAATGTTAGCTTTAATCTGGGCTATAAAACGGACAGAATTTTAAAATAGTTACTGTTCATAAGCCATTGACTTGGCTTATGAACTTCAAGGAACCAAATTCAAAATTAGTTCGATGCAAACTACAGCTACTTGAGTACGACTAAAAGATAATATACAATATCGGACCCCAAAAAGTGGTATGACGCACTTAGCCACGTCAATGGCGATGTAAATATTAACTACGTTGTTTTCCCCATAAACAAGAATAACATTCGATTCATGTTTCGACAAACCCTTAAACGAATTTATATAAGGTCATTAAATGTGTCCCACTACTACGAAGAAGAACTAGAACTACGCCAATACCACATTACATAGCAAGCAACCACAGGGGAATGACGAGACAGTAGCTCACCTGCGATATCCACCTCACCTCACCTATGCAAGATAATTTTTAACAAAGCAGAAAAGCAGAAAAACTCAATTGCGATAATGGAGGTTTTCTACGAGACATTGAAAACATACAAAACCTCTATCCATTCTCAACATCAAAATATACACCCTACGAGATTTTCCACGAAAGACCCCAAATAACGAACACGATTATCTCCAAAAACTAAACGAATTCCGAAATAAAACGAATTCCGAAGAAAAACTAAAGAACAGAGGTCCCCAGAAACCCTCAATGAAGGCGACACAGTTTTTAGAAAAGAAAATAGGATAAACAAGCCAACGCCTAGCATCTTTGGCCCATTAACTACTATTGGATCTTCAGCATCGCCAGATCCTATTTTGACTGTTGGTGCACAAAATCCTAGACAGTTTTATAATTTTGTAATTTCGAAAAGTAAGTCCTCAATTTTTCCAACCTTAACTCATAGCTTGCGAATTTTTATACGCTTGTAGAGGGTATTAAATTTTGTTGTGAAATGTGTAACGCATAGACCATATGGTAATCGTGTAAAACGATAGGAGCCATTGCTCGTTGAAAAGTACGTTATATATCTTCTAATTCTATTTGGTGAAAGCCAGACATTAAATCTAAGCATGAAATATTTCCCTCTGCCTAATTGGTCAAGAATATCATCTATTCTTGGGAGTGAAAATTTGTCATACAAGAGCATCTTATTATTTATTTATTTATTTATTTATTAATGGTCGACAAAACGAGTGATATAGATTATACAATAGAATTATCTGCTAAAAGCCTAGTTAAAGAATACAATTCTAAATAGCATCACCGACCGATGGGGGTGTTTTATTTGCCAGTCCGGCCAGATGTGCCCCTTTTCACAGCTAATTTTGTCAGTGACTCTAATAGAGCCTACATCTAAGCAGAATGTTGTAGGAAAAGTGTTCTGAAGTAAAATTAAAAATAATCTTAATTTGCTATATTAATAAAGAAAATACAATAAATAGGAAAAAAAAAACAATGTAAGAAGCTTGTTAATAAAGTAAAGCAATGTAAGTTAGATAAAGAGATATAGATAGGACAAAGAGAAAAGTAATGGGAAATCACCGACCCGGTGGGGGAAAATTTTTCAGCCTGTCCGGCAAGCTATGCCCCTGCTCATAGCTGGGAATGGTCAGCGACTTCCGGAAGGTATCCTGAAAGCAACGATTTTATTAGGGGTAGAGACAGTTGGGTAGCGAAAACGTGATGCAAACTATTATAATTTTTACATAGCACGCGAAAAGGATTGTGCATAGCGTAGTATGTTGAGCACGTAGATAGGAATAAGGGTTGGTCTAGCCGGAACAGAGAATTGAAGACACCCTAGCAGAAAAGGAGAATCTATGTCGCCGATAATCAACTTATGTAGAAGGACAACACCGAGAATTGTCCTACGGTTAGTTAACGCCGGAAGGTTGAGAAGAAGCAGTCTGCTGGAGTAGGATGGCAACCGAAGATTAGGGTCCCAATTTAAACCGCGTAAGGCAAAAAGCAGAAATTGCTTCTGAACAGATTCAATACGATCCTGGCTATTGTTATACTGTGGAGACTAGATGCAAGAGCAGTATTCAAGGATAGGGCGAACAAGAGAGATGTACAGAAGTTTTGTTATAAAAGGATCATTAAACTCTTTAGATCATCGTTTAATGAATCCAGGTACACCTTTTGCCGCATTAACAATGGTATCTATGTAAAGATTGAAACAGAGTTTAGAATCAAAAATAACGCCTAGACCCTTAACTGTTAGTATACGTTGCAAAGGGATATTGTCGATTGTATAACTGACAAGATAAGGTGTAGTACGATTAAATGTCATAAACATACACTTTGAACAGTTTAGATGCAAGTGATTGGCCGAACACCAAAGTTGCATAGCGTTCAAATCGTCTTGTAGACGAGAATGATGTAGGAGATTAGTGTATGATAGGAAAAGTTGGACATCGTCCGCATACATGAGCACACGGGCATGTGATATAACTGAAGGGAGATCATTTATAAAAAGAGTAAAGAGTAAAGGTCCAAGATGACTACCTTGAGGAATGCCAGAAGTAACGTGAACCCGAACCAGCTTTAGCAATTGATAAAAAAGGGAAGAACTACACTCCTTGAGTAGACATCTAGGAATATTGTCCGGCCCAGGAGAGTAAGAAGATTTTAAAGAGTTTATAGCTAATACGAGAGAGGAGTGTGAAATAATGGAGGAGGTATAGAGCTAGCGGAAAAAATAGTATAAGGGTAAGAATTATTATTAGGACAGACTGAAGAGTAAGTTGATTGGAAAAAATTAGCAAAGAGGTTAGCAGAATCAGTGTCATTGCTTGCTTTATCCATCCCAAGAGAGAAAGAAGATGGCAAACTTGAAATTGATTTCTCCAGAATGTATATTTCTCTAAATCATTAATTAATGTTTCAAGAAAACGTGGCTTTATCTCCAATGTTGTCATTATCGTCTTCTCTGAACGACTGCGCAAATATTACCCTGATATATGACCTGTAATTAGTCCCCGATAGCCAAACCGAATGTACCATACAGGGTACATATGATTCGGTTCCACCCGCCAAACCACCGAGAAACGGAGGCGGCATCACAGCATGGCGACACTATTGTGCAACTGCAACTTCAACGACAATTTGTCAGATACATGTTGCTAGCTTTTGAGAAAACAATTGTATACATTAAGCCTTTTCGATACTAGTAACTGGCGCAGCCGCACTACAGACACATATACAATACAAGCCCTAAGCCAAGGCATAAGGATTAGCCTTATTCTAAGTGTAATTTTGTAAGTAATCGAGATCACATTATGTGACCACCTTGTGAAAGTGCGGCGAAAGTTGTACAATTTTAAAAAATATTTAAATTAATATTATGCTTAAACACAAGTACCAAGTATAGTATCAAGAAAAATATAACAAATAAATTAATGTGAATAAATATAAAGAAAAAAAATTATATACGAAATACCAATAATCAAAGCCAGAAATAGTAATGTGTAAAAATATATACAAGGCATAAAACGTTTTGCTTAATGTAACGTCCGCCCACACATTGCTCTATGCACTTATCAAATCAAACAACTTATTCGATTCAGCCTTTTGGTCGCAGCAATGTGTGCGTTCAGTAAACTCATAGCGGCGATCCGACGGTTGTATCTGTAAATCGTCTGTGCTTGTACGTGGCCCAGCCACATCATATGACGTGTGAATCAACACAACAGAGTGGTCAAAAAAAAAAAATTAAGTCGATCATGCGTATCGACCCCCTGGACGCAACTCAAACTGTTCCAAAAATTGTCTCAAAAAATAAATAAATATAACAAATAAACAAAATAAACGCATATACATATGCACCTTTTCCATTTTTGATATACAAACGATGCTATTTCATACTGTACAACAGCCGAAACAGAACTTACGAATATTGTTTTGATTTTAATAAAACACCGGCGTTTAAAATATTTATATTTAAAATATTTCAATAATTCTGTTTGCCTTCTCGGCTAATGCTCATGCAAAATCCTATTAAGACCAGACCACTATATTATATAGCTGCCATAGGAACGATCGGTCGAAAATTAAGTTGTATGAAAAATATTTGGTTTTTCAAGATACCTTGAACAAACTCGGCATGTTTTGGGTTTCATCAAGCGATGGTCGAAGGAGTTTGATGATTCATACACGACAAAAACATGTTATATATCTTTGGTACGACCTGTTCTTGAGTAAGCCTCATGTATCTGGTCACCACAATATGCCATCCACCAGGACAGAATTCAATCCGTTCAGAAACATTTACTGTTGCTTGCCTTCATGCCTTAAGTTGGGATCCTCGCGTGCGGTAACCGTCATACTCCAACTCAAATCTTCTGTATTGAGTATCCAATTAAAGTTCTCTATCCCTTAAATTTTGCTCAACTAATTATGTAGTGCGTTGCATCGGGACTCAAAAACAAAAAAAAAAGACGACAATTTAAATTTGTAAGAATGTCATTCGAGCGTTCTAAGTATTCGAAAGGTTAAATATTGCAGAAAAGAAATCGAATACCTAGAACACGTAGTAACCGATAACAGTATAAAAGTTAACCCCAAGAAACTAATTGCCATTCCCAATGACAAAAACCAAACGCAATTATAATCCTTCCGAGGACTACTCGGTTACTAAAGAAAGTTCATAAATAGTTTCCAAGCAATCACTAAACCCTTGACACAACAACCTCAAGGCAAAGCCACAGTAAAAATATGTGAGGAATACACTAAAGCATTTGAAACTTGCAAAGCTCAGCTATGTAACGACCTGATCCTTCAATAACCAGATTTTCTAAAGCATTGTATACTTACTACGGACGCTAGTAGTATCGCTATTGGGACAGTTTTGTCCCAAGGCAACTTTAACCACGACAAACCAGTGTCTTTCGCTAGCAGAACCCTATCAGACACACAGAGGTAAATTATTCAACTGTAGAAAAAGAAATGCTAGCTCTAATCTGGGCTACAAAACGGACAGGTTTTTAAAATAGTTACTGTTCATAAGCCATTGAAAACATACAATAACTCTTATCCATTCTCAACAACAAAATATACACCCTACGAGATTTTCCACGGAAGACCCCAAATAACGAACACGATTATCTCCAAAAACTAAACGACTTCCGAAATATTATCTAAACCTAACAGAGGTCCCCAGAAACCCTCAATGAAGGCGACACAGTTTTTAGAAAAGAAAATAGGAGAAATAAGCCAACGCCTAGATTCACTAAACATAAACTTGCAACTGACCGCCTATGAACACACTAATGCATTTGTTGATATTTTTCCCAGAATATGGTATTAGGTAAATTAAGTTTTTTCGGTCATAGGAATTTTTAATTTGATCTATTTGAAGAATTTTTGTAACGTATTCGTATGTTTGTGTGTACTTGTACTTTTATTTCTTAGTTGTTGTAGCAGTTTGACTGCGTGAGGCGTTCTGATAGCCGTGGGGTATATATTAGGGATTCGTATATTTTTTAGGCTCATTAGGCTTTTCTGTACCTATAGCATTTTTTTTAACCATGTTTTGATCAAATTTTATGGAAGAAATTTTTTTTCAGATATTTTAATTTCATATACAGTGGTATCCCCTGACCTGTAGAGCCTATATTGAAAGTCTGTCATCGAAACTCTCAGAGGTAGACTGGCGCGAAATCTAGCATCTTTGGCTCATTAACTACTATTTGATCTTCAGCATCGCCAGATCCTATTTTAACTGTTGGTGCACAAAATCCTATACAGTTTTAAAATTTTGTAATTTCGAAAAGTAAGTCCTCAATTTTGCCAACCTTAACTCTCGGGATGGATATAGCTGCGAATTTTTATACCCTTGCAGAGGGTATTATAATTTTGTTGTGAAATGTGTAACGTATAGAAGGAGACATCTCCGATCCCATAAAGTATATATATTCTTAATCAACATCAACAGCCAAGTCAATATAGCCATGTCCGTCTGTCTATTTCTATGAGAATTAGTCTCTCATTTTTAAATCTATATTAATGAAGTCCCTCTTTCTGTTGCTCGCAGCACATATGTCAAAACGAGATGGATCGGACCACCTTATCATAGGAACGATCGGTCGAAAATTATGTTTTTGTATGAAAAAACATTTTGTGTTTCAAGATATCTCGTCCAAAGTCGAAATTTATTAGGTTTACTTTACTCCTCATATACATGCAAAATCATATTAAGATCGGACCACTATATCATATATCTGCCATAGGAACGATCGGTCGAAAATTAAGTTGTATGAAAAAACATTTTGTTTTTCAAGATATCTTGACCAAACTAATATTAAGATCGGTACACTATCTCATATAGCTGATATAGGAACGATCGAACCAAAACAAAGTTGTTGTATGGAAAACTTTGTCATTCAAGATATTTTGATTAAACACCGCATTTAAAGATTTCACTATGCTCCCTTCATTTTTGCAAAATCTTATTTACATCGGACTACTATATCTGTCAAAAATTAGGTTTCTGTTCTAAACACAGTTCCACCACGTATCGGGAACTCCATGCGTTATCGCAATCCCCAGTGAACCAAGACGCTCACGTGTGATGGACAACCAAATCCCTAATCCAAGGGCATCTCATCTTTGCTTCACTTTTAGCAGCTTCTTATAAAGTTGAGAGGACGGAAAAGAGGAGAAGGTATGCGCCCATAATAATATTTTTTCACACCGTGAAAAATAATATAGTGTTATTCTATAGAGCCTGATTATTTCGATCATCCTCATCCGAGTCGTTGCTAGTGCTCCATAAGATAACTAAAAAAAAAAAAAAAACGTACCGCCTCAGCCAACCAGCATAAGTCTGGGTTCCGGATCCCCATCGCTAACTTAGGCAAAATAGAACGCCAACAAAACTACCAGCTTATATGCAGAAAAAACAAATTTTTGTTCTAAAATTATTAGGTGCAGTGCTTTAGGAGTTAAACCCTCTAGCAGGGCATTATAAATATTGAAATTTTTTTTATTCAATTTTTTTGTGTGTTTACGCAAGCAAATGTGTTAAAAGCAAGTCAGCAGTGCTCTCACGCAGAAAAACGAAAGCCCGCAGCAACAAAACAAAAAAAATACAAAGATAACAATAAAAAAAAAAAAATAACAAAAAATATATATATATGCATAATTATTTAACAAACTTCTAGTGCACCCATGATTAAAGAAAGAAATAAAAATAACGAGATCAAGAAGATCTAAACCATACCAACCCACAACTTATGAACTAAACAACACCGTCACCACCGTTGGAAGGCCTTTCACCGCCGATGCATGTAAGTCACCACACTTCTTTTTTTTCCTCTATCACATTTATTGAGCGTGTCAGCGTGTCAGCGTGTTTCTCGTTGCGTCATCGCATCTGCAAACATCCATAACTGAAAAGAATGCCAATGGGATCATCGGCCTCCCCAGTACTCGCAGATATAATAATGGAGGAATCGTTGGACAATTTTACAGATAATTTTAACAATTAAACCAAGACTTGACCAAATATGTAAATGACCTTTCTGCCATAACAGTAAACACTGCAATACATAAAATTTAAAAAGAATTGTATTCCTTTCACTTAAGATCTTAACCATAGCCTCTGGACTCCTCGGCTGTAAGATGCAACCTCCATTGCGGGGGCCCATATGTTGGATCCGTAGAGGATTATGGACGTCACCACTGCAGCGATTAGCCTTCTGCTCCTCTGCCTTGGTCCTTTGGTGTTCGCCAACATTCGGCTAATGGCTGTTGTAACACTGGCCGCTTTGTGGCTAATATACTCCAGATGCTATTTATACGACAGTCTGTGGTCTATCATGCCGCCCAGGTATTTGATTTGATGGCTTGAACTTAATGATAGCACGGCTAACGCGCAACGATGTCGTCTCAACTATCTTTCTGCTGCTTATTAAGACTGCCTCCGCTAGCGTGAGTCCGTTCAGGGATAGCCACTCAATTATCCTGTCGATGGCCGCACTGCTCCTAAGAGTGACTTCATCGAGTTTCTTCGCCACAGTAACAACAGCGATGTCATCGGCGAAGCCAATGATTGTGTTGCCCTCTGGTATGCAAAGGCGTAGTACTCAGTCGTACATGTCGTACGTTCAACACGGCCCGAGAACATAGCCCTGAGGAACGCCTCCAGTTACCCTGTACTGTCGTTGGCCGTTTTCCGTGTCATAATTTAGCACTCTGTCCTGGAAGTAGCTGGTCACTAACCTTATTAATTGGCTCGGGATGTGTCTGGCCGTTAGCGCTTCTAGTATTTTTGTCCGATTGGCTGAGTTGAACGCGTTCCTGACATCCAACGTACAGACTAGGCAGTACTGTTTGGTGCCACCTGTCCATCTTGTGCCTTGGATAGCGTCTTCTGCTAGTTCAGCCATGGCCCTGATGGCATCCGTGGTGCTCCTGTGTTTCCTGAAGCCGAATTGACGTTCAGACAGACCGCGCACTTCAGAAAGCTTGCATTCTAGGCGATCGCAAGTTATCCGCTCAAATATTTTTCCCATCGTGTCCACCTTACATTATGAGGAGGCAGTCTATGTGAGTTTTCACCCTTGCGAACTTTGGTCAGTATAGCGTCACATGCGTTGGTGATAGTCTCAGCTATCGCGTCAGCAGAGCCGTTGGCATCGCCTCTTATGCCAAGTCCTTCTACCATAAGGAGGAGTCTTTCCAGGTCCA
The DNA here is from genome assembly GCF_030788295.1 of Drosophila virilis. Lineage (NCBI taxonomy): Eukaryota > Metazoa > Arthropoda > Insecta > Diptera > Drosophilidae > Drosophila > Drosophila virilis. The sequence continues at coordinate 264,644 of NW_027212868.1, read as the reverse complement.
TAGTGTCCATCTTGTATCCAGTGTGTTGGAGCCTTCTACTCGCGCCTCTGCTTCCAAGTTGGGAGGTGTCCGTTATCATCGCAAAGTGGTCGCTGTGGGTGTATACATCCGATACATGCCATTGGGGGTCTCGGGCAACGCGTCTGGACTGGCAAACGTCAGGTCTATGATCGACTCTGTGCTTCTTGTGCCGATGTTCAGCAGACAGACATTCAGCGAGGCAAGTCTGTCCAGCAGGATGGTTCCCCTTGGTGTCGTTCTGCTGCTGCCCCATTCTGTGGCCCACGCGTTGAAGTCCCCGGCGATTATCACTGGAGATTTTCCGTGCGCGTTCTGTGCGATGTCTTCAATAATGACTGTGTACTCTGCCAAGGGTATGCTTGGTGGTATGTAGCAGCTATGAACGTATATGCGACCACATTTTGCCCTAGCAAACCCTTTGCGAGCCATACGTTGAGTGAGCTGGTGTGGTGCCTGTCCGCAACTGCATAGTGCTGCTCCAGCGTCTAGGCTTTCGAGCCACACTCCGATATGTTTGGGTGTATATGGTTCGCTTATGATGGCTACATCAATTCTCTTCTCCCAGGTTGTTTGTGCGAGCAGATACTGGGCTGCTCTGCAGTGGTTTACCGGATGCTGGCTCTTGCACCTGGTGAATGTATGGCGAATCCCATGCATCTGAAGCATCTCTTTGGCTCGATCTTTCGACGTATTCGGCATATAGCCCACCCTATGCGGACCTTGCCGGTTACGAGCAGTTTCATGGCTAGACTCGGTTGCAGGGCCAGCAATGCGATCTGTGTTCCTCCGTAGGCCGCCCTCATAGTGGGCGTCGCTTCTACTGGTATGCCTCCTTCCACCGAGGCAAAGAGAGCTGTGAGGACCTCATTTGCTGTCGTGGACTCATCGATATCTAGAACTTCCATTTGCACCGTTTCCTGCAAGGTTCTAACGGCAGCTTTTCCAGCAAGTGCGCTGCTGATTGCCACATGCAACTGGTCGGTATCTGGGTCCGATTGCTTCTGGAGCTGGAGGATCAGTTCTCCTGCTGCTGATTTGCGGACGCCCTGTATATTATTTTTGAGAGCCTGCAGTGCGGGAACTGTTTTCACCATTTTGAGCACATCTGCGTATGGCATTCTCTCTGTACACTTGACCAGGATCGCATCCGGTCGGTTGGGCTGTTTCCGCCTGGTGTGCTTGCCCTTCACCTCAGTCCATTTATTTTTTACCTCACGGGTATTTTTGATCGGTGTTTTTGCCTCTCGCGCTTGGGTCGGTACCTTGCCCTCTGCTGGCTGTGAACGTTGCTGCTTGCGAGTTGGTGCCGGCTTGGCTTTGCTTGGGGCTTGGTTCGTCGGTTTTTGCGCCGCTGTCGGTGGCTTACTGCCTGCACCGCTTTCTTCCGTCTGCGTTGCCGTGTCGCATTTAGAATTGCTTCTGGCGCTTTCTTCAGCATGGCTCAACTGCATATGGGCTTCTTTGCTGCATCGCATGCACACGTTTTCCGTAAGCTGCGTTTTGACTACTTCTTGCAGCTCTTTTTAGTCTCGCTAGCATGCTCTTAGTGGCCAAGTTTATGTGCCTCATATCTGGCTGCTTGCCATGATACATGAACAGTAGCTCGTCCAGTATCGAGCCAATCTCTTCGATCTCCTGGGTATTGCCTTGCTCTTCTTGGGCGGGGTGCTCCGTGGCTTGCTCGTAGGGCTGGCCGGGTCCCTAAGCCTTTTCTGGGTCTCCTTACTGGTGTAGCCGGGGGCATGCTCGCCAGGCATGATCGTCTAGCGAACGGGTTGGACTGGCGTACTCCTTCTTCCTCTTGTCCACCTAGTGGGGTGGTGCTTTTGTTGTTTTGGTTCATCATTGTGCTTAATTGGGTCCCAACTCGAAGCCGTTGTTGTCGTGTGTATTGTGGATTCACCCTCGCGATCCCGTGGTTGGCTTTCCATGGAGTGAGGTCCACGCGAGGGTAGACTCCGTTCCTTATGGGAGACGGAGTTCAGAGCCAGATCAGTGCTGGTCAGGGAATATCAACTGAGCCTGCACGGCCAACTGAATGGCGACATACGATAAGCGTTCTACGAGGCCTGCCAAGGTTTTAGCGCGACGGGGGCGAGGCGACCATTAACCTAGAAGCCGTTTCGACAAGGTGTCAGCTTGCTTATTAAGGTCCTAGAATGCCCGACTCGTCAGCCCATGTGTACAGTTACGTAAGGGGGGTCCACACTTTACTGGGCTCAGTGTGGGGATGGAGTCTTGCTTGCTTGCATTGACGGGAGTGCTGCCAGTTGTGGCGCTCATCGCTGCTGATTTGTGACTCCAACGGTGGCCAATGGTTTCTCACTGGCGTTTGACAGATGGGAGTTTAACCGCTCCAGCTCGGTCGCCAGCGCTCCTTTTAAGTACACCGCTATGCGGCAGGAGTTGACTTGGTCGGATCCGTGACCTTCTGTACAATTTCGTGCCTCGAGTCTGCAGCTGCAATGAGAGTAGAACGTGAAAGCCTAAAAACATGCAATATCTTTTTTTGTCTTCATGCATACCCACATAGCGTGGCATACTTTCGCGCGTGTTTGCTTTTTTACGTTGACGCATGTACTTCGGTTCAGGTTGGCAGCACTGTACAACCAACCAGCTGTCCAGAACTTTTGTCTTGCTTATGTGCTTGAGCATAAACAATGTCGCCTTGATAGCTTCGCGAAGAAAGTGGTCAACTTACCCACTTGGATCAGGCTTAGGGTTGGATATATACCATCAGGCAGTCCTCGCCATCACCCCGTCATCCAGGTGAGTGCGCGGGTCTGATCCATTCTCGTGTTCACTAACACAGTCTTGCAGGTGTACCACCAGACGTGCCACCTGCGTCTCTCCGTGTGCGCATGTGCGCATACGAGGGAGCATCAGTGTGCCACATCCGGCGACGCCCAGCTGATGCAACGATGAACAACAGTTGCAGCTATATCCTTAATTACTTATAATTAAATATAAAAAATAAATACTTGTAAAATTGAGAGGAAACACCTCCTCCCAATTAGCAGCATAGCCCGTAAACTATGCGAAATGCTAGGTAGTATTTTGTGTTATTAGCAATAAAAACATGATATGAATTTAAAAATATTATCTCAATTTTTGTAAGAAATTTTAATTAAAATAGATTCGATTAAAAATAATTGACCATAAAGAACATGTAGAAAATGTTACTAATTATAATTACTACAGTATCTCTTGTATCACTAGCATTGAAAGTGTATGCAATGGATACAAAGAAAATTAAGAAACGCTATAGCAGTAGAGCAGACGGACTAGATAAGGTATGAATATATTTGAATATGTCAGATATAGAGATTGCCTCTATCCTAGGTTTACGTATAGGGATGAGCCAAATTTTCGTACACGCGCACTAAACGTATTGCGATTACATAGATTTTATAAAAGTGTGTGATTTCGAATGCGTATACACGGACATGTTCTATACTCATATTGGTCCATTGATACATTGTTCAAAAATCGAAAAGGGAATCATACTAAGTACGTTACCATATGTTTCAGTAAAAGTAGTAACTGATGAACACCCAATTTTGGGACCAGCAACGATACTAATGGTACGATTGCATCGATAGATATCTATTATAATAATATGGAATGGAGTATATTAGTGAAAAATATCAATCACTTCAAAGACCAATTTGACAATTCATATAAATACATGAATAAAGGCATACCTATAAAGGTAGAAACACTAATATACCATGTACAAATATTGATAAAACAATATAACAATATAGTACATGCAGTAGATTCCATTAAAGATAAACTAACACAAGAACATGGCAAACAATGCCTTAAAGTCATACAATCCTTAAATACAAGATTGAAAAGCATTGGCATTAGACAGAATATCATAATAAACGTTCCTGAAGATCCATTTTTACCAGCAAAGTTTGAACCAAACCAGCTGCAAGATCTGAATGAGTCGAAGCCAATTACCGATATAAATATCGATATCGACATTGACAACACAAAGGCTTAAATAGCTATAAGTTTTCTCAAACTAGCCTCATCGCTCTTGCCAGAGTTTGATGGAAAGGAAGAAAACTTACAAAGCTTTAAAGATGCTTTGAGTCTTATAGACTCACTTAAAGAAGATCATGAAGCAACAGCTGTCAGCCTTATAAAAACAAAACAAAAAGGTCATGCAAGAAATCTAATAAGTAATGAGCAGACAATTGCTGCAATCATTACGCAACTGTCAAATGCAGTAAAAGAAGAATCCGTAGAAGTTGTATCTGCCAACCTACTTAATCTGAAACGGAAAAACAAAACGGCTAACCAAAAAACTGGCAAAGGCCCTCAAAGGAGCCTATATCATTGAAGGTCTAAGCCAACCACTTGCAAACAAATAGAGCATTACAACAGCTGTAAAAGCTATTACTCAAAATTGTTCGATTGATAAGGTAAAACCTTTCATGCAGGCTGGCACATTCACAAATATGAATGATGCCGTCTCCAAATTTATATTAAAAACGATCGAAGCCCGCATAGTCAAGTAGAAGAAATTCAAAAACAAGAAGGCAAATTAATCTACGATAAAATTGTCAAACCATCCGTGTCAGAATACAATAGCCCACTTCTACTAGTCCCGAAGAAAGCACTTCCAGGCTCAGAAGATACGAAATGGCGATTATTAATTGACTATTTCAGATAAATAAAAAACTGTTGTCCGATAAGTTTCCACTACCTAGAATTGATGATATTTTAGATCAACTAGGTAGAGCAAAATACTTTTCATGCCTTGACTTAATGTCAGGTTTTCACCAAATTAAACTTGAAGAGAGTTCAAGAAATATAACGTCTTTTTCAACGAGCAATGGCTCATATCGCTTTTCGCGATTACCTTTTGGTTTAAAAATAGCGCCAAATTAATTTCAGAAAATGATGACAATTTCATTCTCTGGACTAGAACCTTCTCAAACATTCCTTTATATGGATGATCTAATTGTTATAGGTTGTTCCGAAAAACATATTCTTAAAAACTTTGATGTTTTTGAGAAATGTAGGAAATACAACCTTAGGCTACATCCTGAAAAATGTTCATCTTTATGCATGAAGTCACATTTCTGGGACACAAATGCACCGATAAAGGAATCTTGCCAGACGACAAAAAATTTGACGTCATTAAAAACTATCCAGTCTCACACGATGCGGACAGCGCTAGAAGATTCGTTGCATTCTGTAATTATTACAGACGTTTCATATAAATGTTGCCGACTATTCTCGTCACACAACAAGATTATGTAAAAAGGATGTTAAGTTCGAATGGACAGCCGACTGCCAGCATGCATTCGAACATCTTAAATCGGCACTAATAAACCCAATATTATTACAATACCCAGATTTCAGCAAAGAATTTTGCATAATAACTGATGCAAGTGGGCAAGCTTGTGGAGCGGTTTTAAATCAAAACCACAATGGACTCCAAGTCCCAATAGCTTATGTATCACCTTCATTTACTGAGGGAGAAAGTAATAAAAGTACAACAGAACAAGAATTAGACATTTCACTGTCAAAACAGATCATAGACCACTTACATATTTATTTTCAATGGTCAATCCAAGTTCCAAATTAACACGTATGCGGCTCGAATTAGAAGAATACGATTTCACAGTAGAGTATCTGCATTGTCACGGATAACAATATCTGAACTAAAAGAAATACAAAATAAAATCCTGAAAGTCACTACCAGGAATCAAAGTAGACAAAAATTCTGCGCAGAAAACAACAAAGTAGAGATGCCAAGGCAATCTACTGAAACAGCTTCTCAGCCCAACGTATGCGAAGTCTTTAATAATGATAAAGTACGTAAAGTAGTGACCTTGCATATAAAATATATGCTATGTTTCTTTAAACATGGTAAGAAAATTATAGCAAGAATTTATATTGGAGAATTATATACTATTAATGGAAATATTGACTTTGGACAACTATTTCCAAGGCTCGAAAAATCCGCCAGTTGAAAATGGCACCGTGGGAAAATATCTTTGAAAAAGTTTCAATAGATAATTTCAAAATTATGGACAATAAAATATTGAACACATTGAGAGTAGCGCTACTCAACCCGGTGACCACGTTAATAAATGTAAAAGAGAAAGAAGCTATATTGTCTACATTACATGATGATCCAGTACAAGGAGGTCATACAGGCATTGCAAAAACCTTGGCCAAGGTCAAAAGACATTATTACCGGAAAGGTATGACTCGTGATATAACAGAGTACATCCAGAAATGTCAGAAATTTCAAAAAGCAAAAACAACAACAAATATTAAGACCCCTTTAACAATTACTGAAACCCCGATGAAGGCTTTTGACAGAGTGATAGTGGATACAATTGGTTTACTACCAAAGTCAGAAAAAGGCAATGAATATGCAGCGACGCTCATATGTGACTTGAGTAAATATTTAGTTGCTATATCTGTCGCAAATAAAAGCGCAGCAACAGTAGCAACAGCAATATTTGAATATTTTATTCTCAAGTACGGTCCAATGAAGACGTTCATTTCGGACATATCAGTAAATAAAACAGATTGGGACGTATGGCTTCCATATTATTTATGTTATGTTATTTTTTTAAAAAGGGAGGTGGTGTAGTGTGTATATGCCTTACAAGAACACCCTATATACCAATATAAAGTATGGGCACTTTATCGCATACAATAACAATTATACATTAAACAAGCCCAGAGCCACTTTATATATTGGCTCTGGCTCATTTTACGCAGCGCAGTTCACTAGCCTCTCTAGCTGACTGTTTATGCTTACGCTGCATTTCCCACGCTCCGTCTGAGCGCATTCCATGAGAAACATATATGCTCACTAATACAGGCATATGCAAACTACTCACTCTCCCTCTCCTTGTAGCTGTTAACCAATAACCGCATAAGTATATACATGTATCCATAGGCTAAGCGAAATACTTTACTTTGAATAAATTCACTCTTAAAACCCAAGTCAACCAGCACTAACGTGCTTTGTAAAATCTTTCTTGAAAATCAAACATTGCACAGGTCTCAAAAGGATGAGTTGAGTTTCCTTCGACGGTAGTGAACGTCAAACTGGAATTGTTGCATTTCCGGTGCCATCGCGCGCTCATTGCTGAACGGCTGTATATTGAGTTGAGCCAGAGGATCCGTTGTCGATGTCGAACCAGTACCCCTCTAGGTAGAAACGCAACTTCCGGATCGACCAGCAACTTCTAGCTCGCGTACGCTATACCCGCTCCTGTCCCTCTGTCGGCACTGCGCCGAGGCCACACACTCGCGTCAGTCTGCAAGACGAATTTGGAGGAAGAGTTCGGACAACATAGGGGCGGTCGTCAATCTATTCTTCAATTGATGCAATGCTATTCATCTTCCTATGCCCATTTATGCTCTTGCTCAACAGCGCTGTGTGGCTGTATGTGAGTCACGAAGTTGGGTGCGAAAGACCCGTACGAAGCCATCCCAAAACACCACTGAAAAACCCCTGCAATTAGTCGATATCGTTGAGGTAGGCGAACGCATGAGGCTCCGCTCTGGCCATATTACCGTGTCCAATACTCGCTGGAAGAATGCAGTGCAAATGGCATCACCCTTCACAACTTTATACGGCCCGAGATACTTTCCCTTAAGTCTTAAGCCTGTCCCGAATTGTGCACGCTTTACAGCTACAATGTCATTAACTTGATATTGTCTGTTTGAATTATTGATATTATCGGTTTCGTTTAAGTTGCTATTGCTTATACTATTTTTATGTAATTGTATTTTGTATATATGGTATCGGTTCTTCTATTTGTGGGTATTTTTGTTTCTTGTATTTTTTAATTATTCATTGGGGTAATGCCTTGAAGTTATAAATAATATACAATATTATGGGACCTCTGATGATACAATTTAATCAGGGTTGTTTTTAGCTTGTATGTATGACAGCGGTTCGAATTTGGTTCCATTATTGGTTACTTAAGTCTTTTGTATATAGGCTAATAGTGTGCTTGTGATCATCTAGTTAGATTGAACAATTTAACGATTTTATAAGGTTGTTGCCTTCTATTTTTATTTTGTTTTTGTCGGTGTTTAGCCAAGTTGCAGTTTTGATATTTAATAGTTTTTCTGAATTAAGATGCTATAAAGTGACGTGCTTGAATAAAATAAGGTTGAAAATTCCAAGTCAAGTGAGTTGCATATGTACCACACCCACAATATATAAGTACACATACACTCATGTATCCTAATACAGCATATATAACAATTCTGGCGAGGGACCGATCATAAAATCAAAAGCCGGTACACATCCGCTACATTCGTTAATCCCACCAGAAGGCCAAATTGCCGACGCAGTACGAATTCAGGCTCTTGAATATTCTAGAAAAGGAATTAGATCATTGTTTAAAGAGAGTGAGCTCATGATCAGCCCTCAGCCGTGGTTTGCACAAATTATAAATTCCAATAAGTTGCCTTTCTTAAGACAAAAATTATATATTTTTCTAACGCGTTTTGACTTTTTTAATAATATATATATTGCATACATGTTTTAACTTACTTTATATACCACTTTACTTATATACCACTTATGTCATAAGCATATAAGAATAAATAAATAATACCATTTAACAAATGCTGGATGACCAAATTAAAAATGCAAGGTCGATCAAGACCTTATGACCGGTTTACATTGATAAGCAAATTGACTTCTTTGAAATGTATAGTTCTATGAGATATAAATTTTTATCACCGAATGTGGCTAGTCAGCACACAAAAAACATCGGCTCGAGCTTTGAGCTTCGCAGCTTGGGTACAACCCCAAGTTCTGTATATACCTTTATACAAGGGATGGTCATCATATTATTCCTATTGTATCCCCTGGAGTTCGTTCTGCCGGTAACCATCAATGTCCCATCTCGACTGCGTGCTGAAGGAGGATGTTGGGCAGCTACTACCGTCACAGGCGAATTGAAAATGTATTGATGCATACAAGTCGAACCCGCAGACAACTATTTTGGGTGTATTCTCTATCATCAGTCTCAGCATCAGAAGAAACCGATTTAAAACTAGATAGTCAGCATCATTTCTCTCAGTGCGAGCCATGCACCAACTGGCGCTGGCGTTGTGAGAAGGGAGTTCCACGTGGATGATCTAATCACTGGTGGTAGCTATGTTCAATAGCAGTTGACATATTAAATCAAACTTCTTTACTACTCGCCAAGTAAACATGCTGTTCTCGCGACTCACAGTACTCTAAGTTATACCGTTTTGGATCCCGCCTCAGACTGTTTTCTCTCCGAGGAGCTGCAGTAACTGTAAACCACGTGCATCATGGCACACATCTATTGCTGCGGTCAGAGCAATTCGCTACACTTGGTGATGACTACAAGTCACTAATGAATGGCCTGTCAAACCATTTAGCTTATCGAAGACAAACCTACTCCGAGTCGGTGGACGGCTAAAAATTCGTCGTTGGACTTCTCAGCACGACATCCGTTTATATTGCCCCGCCAACATCCTGGGACGCGAGCAAAAGAAATTACGGGCTTTTCATCGCGCCCTATTGGCTTCGATTTGTCTCCAAAGCTGGTCCATTGGCGGTCGCAAAACGATCCAGTAAAAATGCAAAATGAATAATCTGTTTTAGTGCCAAGCCACGATTGGCAGAGCAAATAATAGCAGACCTAACAGCTGGTCGTCTCCACATCGTATACTATTATGTTCACTGGCGTTGATTACTGTGATGTGAGCAACAGGTCACCAGTGAAATGCTACATTAGCCTGCTCGAATGATTCGCTACCATATTGTTCCTAAACACTAAAACGTTTCATCCTGAAGGTGTTCGCTAATCTGAAGTCAAGCGCACAGGCATCTTTGTCCACCAGTTTTTTGCTGGTGCGATTCGCTCTTAGTCCTAACCTGGATAAGAAATTCGACTTCAATATTGATATTGATAGATAAGGCAGTCAGTAAAGCCACTTCAGCGTTCAATGTAACTGGGCCTTTTTGCGAAAAGATCGCTGCAATTGCCAAGAAGGGCATCGACAAGTAAATTGATTTCTGCACAATGTTTAATTCTGTGAGAAAACAATTCATAAAATTGAAGAATGTGGCTAAGCAGCTCTCGAGTAATTTTGGCTTGAGTTTTGACTTGTATGGGAAATACAAATTCCAGCCTCCAACCAATCGCCGGTTGGAGCCTCAATTTATGCAGTTTCCCTCTCCGTCTGTCCAAGCACTAACGCCTCTTTTGTCCCTTATCTCCAATGTGTCATTATCGTCTTCTCTGAGCGACTGCGCAAATATTACCCTGATATACCACCTGTAATAGTCTCATTAGTCCCCGATAGCCAAACCGAATTTACCATACAGGGTATATATGATTCGGTTCCACCCGCCAAGCCACCGAGAAACGGAGGCGGCATCATAGCATTGCGACACTATTGTGCAACTGCAACTTCAACGGCAGTTTGTCAGATACATGTTGTTTAAGAAAACAATTGTATACATTAAGCTTAACTTATTTAGGTCAGTTTGGAACATGCAAAGAAAACGTTGGAATGTTTATTGAATTCTTATTTCATTAACAAGTATATATATATATATATATATATATACTTATATATATCATCTTATCGCCTTTTCGATACTGGTAACTGGCGCAGCCGCACTACAGACACAAATACAATCCTGAGTACAAGCCCTAAGCCAAGGAATAAGGATTAGCCTTATTCTAAGTGTAATTTTGTAAGTAATCGAGATCACATTATGTGACCACCTTGTGAAAGTGCGGTGAAAGTTGTTGTACAATTTAAAAAAATATTTAAATTAATATTATGCTTAAGCACAAGTACCAAGTATAGTATCAAGAAAAATATAACAAATAAATTAATGTGAATAAATATAAAGAAAAAAAATTATATACGAAATACCAATAATCAAAGCCAGAAATAATAATGTGTAAAAATATATACAAGGAATAAAATGTTTTGCTTAATGTAACGTCCGCCCACACATCGCTCTATGCACTTATCAAATCAAACAACTTATTCGATTCAGCCTTTTGGTCGCAGCAATGTGTGCGTTTAGTAAACTCATAGCGGCGATCCGACGGTTGTATCTGTAAATCGTCTGTGCTTGTACGTGGCCCAGCCACATTATATGACGAGTGAATCAACACAACAGAGTGGTCAAAAAAAAAAAATTAAGTTGCATGAGAAAAAATTTTGTTTTTTAAGATATTTTGACCAAACTCGGCATTCATTAGTTTTACTATGCTCTTCATATATTTGTAAAATCCTATTTAGACCGGACCACTATTTTATGTATATCTGCCATAGGAACGATCGGTCGAAAATTAATTTGTATGAAAAAACATTTTGTTTTTCAAGATATCTTGAACAAACTCGATATTTACTAGTCTTACTTTACTCCTCATATACATGCAAAATCTTATTAAGATCGGACCACTATATCATTTAGCTGCCATAGGAACGATCCATCGAAAATTAAGTTGTATGAAAAAACATTTTGTTTATCAAGATATCTTGACGAAGCTCCTAAGTTGACGAAGCAACTAAGTTGTTGTATGGAACTTTTTTTCATTCAAAATATTTTGATTAAACACGGCATTTAAAGATTTCACTATGTTCCCTTCATTTTTGTAAAATCTTATTTACATCGCACTTCTATATTCGCCATTCTTGGTACTCAAGGCTTACATCAAATGTGTCCCGGTCTATACTTGTCAGAAGCAAACGCAGTTGAAAGAGCAATGCTAAATGCTGGTTTGCGAAACAATATATTCAATCCGACCAAAGTCAATGGGATGTACATTCGTAGTGCACTATATATGGTATTTGCTAGAAGACCTCAGGGGAAATGAACTTCAGCTTTATCTCAGTATTATTCAATCCTTCTTAAACCTGCGTTGTGGTGAGGCGAAAAGACTTTTTTTTGCAAATTTATATATAGTTGGCCATTGGCACTATCAGCTGATCGCAATCAATGCCGATGGAAAGCACTGCACCATATCTGAATACATAGCAGCTTAGGGTAATCAATAATTTCGCAAATTTCAAATGAAATTATTATGTCTTTCCTGAATACCCTGTTATCGTTTTTATTAATGGTGTGTCGTCATTCTTTCCAATTCTAATAGACAAAGAGTGCTGTCGCATCACATTTGATTAAAATTATAAAGTTTAGTTCAGTTCAGCTTAAAGACAAGTCCCGAAAAAGAAAGTATAGATGGACATCATGCGGTCTGGAGCGGTCGACTAGGACTTTTTATCAAATTAAAGAAAAAAAAATTTCGGAATTCTTGCCTTTCTTGAGTGCAATTATATAACTACAGATAGGGTGGATCATTAATGATAAGACCACGGAAAACAGAGTACCAATGTACCCATATTTAATTTGGATTGTGTTTTCTCGAAGTGATGCGATGATGCCTTTATGAAAGCTAACATAGTGATGAATTTTGACCATACTGCCACGGATCAACAAATTGTATGCTAAAATTACTAAAGCAAGGTTGCGGACACGCTTAGACGCTGGGCTGATCAAACACCTGAACTCAAGATCGGCGAAAACGAGTACGCGGCGACAGTTGACACTGGCGCAACGCAATCTTTCATCAGCGAAGCCTGCGCGGCGAATGTGGAAAAGTATGGAGAGATTAGAGAGGTACGGAGTAAGATACGGATCGGCTGAAGAAAGAGACGGGAGACTGGTGGATATGTTTCGATCACAGGCAGATGAATGCACACGATTCGGGACACCCACTCCGTATCCCGGATAAACCACATATGGGAGCGCTTACGGCACTCGCGCTACGTATCAACGTTGGACCTGAAGCAGGGATACCGGCGGATACTGACGCTTACGGTCCCAGGTCGGGGTCAGCACCAGTGGAAGGTGATGCCATTCGGTCTGCACTACGCATGTGCCACGTTGCAGAGAGCATTGGATTCGGTAATAGAGCCGAAAAGGGAGCCGAATTTCTTCGCTTATCTGGACGAAATCATTGTCATATGCGCGAGAGAGGAACAGCACTTGGCAAACTGAAGGAAAGTGTTTCGACGGCAAAGAAGCCAACTTGAAGCTAAGCCGGTAGAAATGACGATTCTTTCAAAGTGGGTTATCATATTTGGAGCATGTGTTAAGCTGCGAGAACGAACTTTGGGGAGTAGTTGCAATAAAGTGCATACAATAATTAAAAAAATAAGTAAGAGGTTCTATTCGGGAGCTCCCGACTAGAGAATACTTTGAACCTACTTATTCCAACACCAAATAAATTAAAATAAAAAGTTCCTTTGACAGAATTCGAACTGGTAACTGACCGCATTACTTGCTGTCGACTCTACTCAACAGCCGCACCAGCAAAAAAAATACTTTCCCCTGTAGTGCTCGAACTTGCGACAGAAGGCACCACTTACTATGCCTCTCCCCAGCAGCATCACCAATTATTAAGTACTTATGATAAACAATTAAACAAAAAAAAAGTCGCAATTACCATGCTGATAGAATGCGTAGCAGACGCGCATGAATGTGTGTGTAAAGTTGGCTATTGATGCTGATCAAGAATATGTATACTTTATGGGGTCGGAGATGCTTCCTTCTGCCTGTTACATACATTTGCATTTTGAACAAATAAAATTTACCCTTTTTACCCATTTGCAATGGGTTCAGGTTATAACAACGTTGCGGACACGATCAGATACTGTGCTGATCAACCACCATAAACAGCAGCAAGAAAAATTAACGCCATTCAAGGTTTGTTTAAGGAAATAGATACACTGAAGGTACTCAGGTCAACTTTTATTTCGACAGTTTCACTCACGAATCGGAAGTCAGATCGACAAGAGCGCAATGACAGAATATGTCATATCCAAACCGCTCAGAGAAACGCCCAAGCATTATTGTTCGCTTCGCAGGAGATACAGCAAGTGTATTCTAATTGGGTCCATTCGTGACAAGTGAAGTATTGTGATGGAAAGAGCGAGTGATGGAGCGATAAATGAGCTCAAGGAGAGAAAAAAGAAGAAAAATTATGGAAGCAAAATTACATTAAAGCAGAGCAAAACAGTTTTGGAACAGAGACTCAATTAGTGGAATTAATAAAATAGAAACATTTGAGAGCAAAGATGAGATCGATGACAACATACATTCGAACTGGATGCAAAGAAATGGTTCCAGACAAAGCCCTGCTGGATTTTACTAGTCATCTATAGTGATTTATCATTCGTGAATTCAAACTGGAAACTTCTACTTCAATCTTATATGCTACTTATACTGATAGTGACCCCTTGTCATTGTTGGGTATTGCTCGGTGGCTGAGTTCCACCTCCATGTCAAACCTTATTGGAACCAGAGCTGACAGAGCTGACAGCTGTGACGGTGTCTGCACTTTCTTTGGAAATTGACAAATATCCGGGGGATCCTGATCTCTGAAATCGTCTGTTGTTGCCCTTCTTAGTGGGAAATTCATCTACCGTGTGCCCATAAGCTTAACGCGGCAAGGGGTCTATAAAGTCAGCGCAAAGTATGAACCAAGATTTTGCTACTTCACGTGTCATCCTATTGCTAACACTCTTTTTACACATAAAAGTTACAATACAAACCGGCTCAAAGATCCATCGAGCTATTCCTTCGGGCAAACCGATTGAAATTAACCACTTGAGCAACGAGTTGCATAAGATTGACAAATACTACAGCAACGCACTTTTTTTGTGGCATATTTAAGACCCGCTCGGGCTGCTAGGATTCTTATATGCGACAAGATCATTATTAAGAATATGTGGCGATCCAATATCGGTTGGAATTAAGTCCCTATTTCACGGTGTGCGGTAAGTGAGCCGAACCCAAACTCCACAGGTGCACACATTCGTGAACACCAGTATTCTTGCTTACTCCGCAGTTGTATTTTTGTGGACTGTAGTAACACAATTGAAGCCATAGTTTGAGACTGGACAAATGAATCAAAAAGAAAATGTCGCTGCGTATATACAACCGTATCAATGGATGTGGACGATTATAAAAGTAAAACGAAAAATATTTTAGACGACTTATGCGCATATATAATACTATGGCAGAATGCGACATCAAGACTTCAGACAAAGAATATCAACTTTGTGGCACAACTATTCAAAAAAAAATTTCTAAATTCTAAAGTCGGACAAGGGTAACGAAACCGAATCAGTGGATGTAGGCGATTATAAAAGTAAAATGAAAAAGATTTTAGACGACCTATGCGCATATATAATACTATGACAGGATCCGACATAAAGACTTTAGACTACTATTCAACTATTCAAGACGGTTCTTTTTTCAAAGGGCGAAAGAAGAAAGATGACAACATCGACAGTGGTACCTCCGAGGATATATGGCTACCAAAACTACATAAGCAGGGACACCACTGAGACCGATATGTCGCTCCATCGGATCTACATCTTACGGGCTGTGCAAATATTTATTATGATAGATATATTATATTAAATGACAATGGACTTAAGAAAAAATAAATTATTCCCATATAAGAAAAGAAACCTTATTATAATATGACGTAGTATCCTTGTTTCCCAGCATATTAATGAAATTAGCTTTTGACACAATAAAACAAAAATGGACCAAATTGGAAGACCTCACTAGTGTACCAAAACAACTATTTATCGACATTGAAATATTTTGGAAAACAGATATTTTAAATACGAGGACAAAATATACATATAACTGAAAAGAATGCCAATGGGATCACCGGCCTCTAGAAGGAGAAGCTTGAGTGGCATGATCTATGATTGACAACAGCAATGTCATTCACCAAATACCATGTGGCCGGTAATACAACAAGTGCAATAGTGCTTACACATAAATCGTACTTCAAATTAAGACATGAAAATAATATGCAGAAAACAGCACTAATGATGACACACAAAAAATTTTGATGAAACAACTATCTTAAAACAAGAAGAACACTACAACAAACGGCACACATTGGAAATGCCACACATTATTAACGCACCCACGAACAAACGACTAAACTACAAGACACAAAAAGAAATTACGGTCACTTTTACAGACATCTTTTAAACAGTCATACAGCCTCAGTTTCAATCTCCACGACAAAAGGCGCCGACGTGTAAACTAATATATGTAAATTGTCCAAATTAATGTTTTATCTTAGTGTAATCTTATTGTTTATTGTTTTTTGTGTGTTGGGTTTGGTGCCCTGAAAACGGTTTACCAATGTGCAACCGAAATATATTGGAAGGAAAAATGTAAGAAAATTGTTTTAATGTTTGTTTTTACAAAACCGGACATTTCAACCAAGGTACGGTTTGCCCTCTCAGCCACGCCGTTCTCCTGTGGCGTATATGGTATCGCAAATTGCCGTGCTATACCCGTAACTTCGAGCCCGTTATCGCTAGGAATACACACAACAGAGCCCACCGCATCGCATAAGAAAACAAAATGCAATTGTCCGAAAGATTCTATTTCCCAAAAATGAAACAACGAATAACAGAATTAGTAAAACAGTGTCAGGACTGTAAAGAAGAAAAGTACGATAGTCATCCCACTAACCCAAAACTCAAAGATACACCAATCCCCGAATACCCAGGACATACAATCCACATCGACATATACACGACAGAAAAAAACTTAGTACTAACGGCAGTAGACAAACTTTCAAAATTAGCTCAGGGACGAATAATCAAATATAGGGCAATAGAAGACATAAAACAACCACTTCATGAAATCCTTATTTATTTTAGCGTACCTAAAGCCGTTGTAATAGATAACGTAAAATCCCTTAATTCAGCCTCAATCACTTTTATGATGCAGGACCAATTAAATATAGAAGTTTATAAAACACCACCCTACAAAAGCGCAGTGAATGGCCAGGTAGAAAAATTTCATTCAACACTATCAGACATTATGAAATGCAACAAATAAAGCAGGAACACAGAACATTCGAAGAACTACTTAACAAATCAATATACGACTACAACTACACTATACACTCGACAACTAACAAGAGACCATTAAACATATTCTTCGGCAGAAACGTGACTACAGACCCAGACCAATACGAAAAAGATAGGAAGGAGAACATTGACAGACTCAAACATAAACAATCGACTGACATGCAGAATCATAACAAAAAACGTAACGACATACGAACTTACATAGCATGTCAAGAAATATTCGTCAAAGTCAATACCAGATTAGGTACCAAACTGTCACCCAGATACAAAAAGGAAATAGTTAAAGAATAAAGAAACACAACCGTACTAACCACAACTGACAAAATAATACATAAAAGTAATATAAAAAATACATAAAAATCACAGATTCCTATTAATAGTTGTAATAAAAGTAACATGCCACCTTTAAATATTGAAGAAATGCTAGAATTCGCAGATGTATCTATTTTGCATAATGGAATCACTCTGTTTTATGTTGTAAGAATTCCAAATTTAGAAGAAATAGAATGCAAAAATACTATAATAAAGTGAAAAACAATATAATAAATTTAGAATTTACGAACTGTTTCATTGTAATAAAACAATCTATGGCATAAATAACAATTGAAAAAGATACCTAACATTAAAATTTGTAACAAATCAAAAATTGTAAACTTGAACATTAATAATTGTATACCTAAGTTAGCTAGTGGAGAGCAAGCGCTCTGTGGCTTTAGCAATGCAGAACATTTCCCGCAGATCAGTCACAATCCCAGCAAAATGCTTACTTGGTGTCGGTGCCATTTACTCCACGCGCCGACTGCCAACCGCCGAAAATTCCAAGAATTGCCCAACGGGCCAACAACATCAGCAGAGAAGCCGCTGCCAACCCCGCTGACGCTAAAGTTTGTTCAGTTGCTTTAAGTTTATTCAGTTGCAAATTAACATCAAATCATGCTTGCTTTCCTAAAAATTATAATTTTTTAATCGTAAACTTTGGAATTAACTTATATAACCGATTGCACTCATAGTCGTCAAGGCTAAAATCTTTTTGCAGCAGATCTGGAAGGAGACACTTGAGTACCATGATCTATGATTAACAACAGCGATGTCATTTACCAAATACCATGTGGCGGGGAAAACAACAAGTGCAATAGTGTATACACATAAATCGGACTTCAAATTAAGACATCAAAAAAATTACGGTCACTTTCACAGACATCTCTTAAACAGCCAAACAGTCTCAGTTTCAATCTCCACGACTAAAGGCGCAGACGTGTAAAATAATGTATGTAAATTGTCCAAATTAATGTTTTATCTTAGTGTAATCTTATTGTTGATTGTTTTTTGTGTCTTGGGTATAGTGCCCTGAAAACGGTTTGCCAATGTGCTACCGAAATATATTGGAAGCAAGAATGTAAGAAAATTGTTTTAATGTTTGTTTTTACAATACTCGTCGAATATTTTGTATACGTATTTGAGCCCGTTATCGCTACCAGTTTGTTTTGCTGCCAAATGCTTAAACCGACCAACTATCTTTCCCTTTTAGAATATATACAAAGTTGTGCCGAGACTTATCATCGATTAATATTAGAAAATATTGAAATTAGACTAACCGATTAAAAACTGTCTTTCAGATCCGGCTGTATAAATTATTAATAACAGCAATTGAAATGCGACCTGCTTGTAACGTGACCTCGCCTTTTCCCTCTGAATGTAAAAAGCTGTTTCCTGCAAACCGATCATATCTGTATGTTTTCCCATCTTGGTAAGCATTGCGCGATTACAACATTGCATTAGACCCCGCTTGCCGCAATTAACGCAAGCCTATCTATATATATTTGTTGTTTATGCTTTTTTCACGGCTTTTCACATTATCTTTAAAATCATGCTTTTCTCCCTATTGTCAGCATCTGCCCTTCTCATTTCCTGTACTTTTATATATAGAATTTCAAATCCCGCAAGCCGTCGCGTGTCTCAATGGTGACAACAAAGCTTTCGCAATCTTTTGGTAGACTAGAACGAAAGATGATTATATTCAACTCGTGACGCCATCTTATACAAAATCGGTTCAAATGACTACTTAAATTTAACAGCATTTTGTATAAAGAAACTACGCAATGCTCCCGTTGGGTAATGCATCGCCTTCAGCTTTGTCCAATTGCGATTGCTTGACGGCTAAAGTAATTCTAGCCAGGGCTTTGCTTGCTTCGCCAGCATTTTTCTTCCGGAGAGCACCCGATGACATGGCCTATTTGATATAGAAAAATTTACAATGTGCAGTTCTTGATAACCAGCTTGCGAATTCATTTTCTCTTGAAAATTCCTCTAGCTCGTTAAGTCAAATAAAATGTTGCACTAAGAGTTCTTTTTATGTTATTTCTAATCAAAATTCTGGGCTCATAACCTGTTGAGGGGAGGTACCCTAATAAAGGCACAGAAAAAGGAATGAGTAGATAGTAGTATATAGTACGTCTGGTTTGTTTCGTAGTTTATTCGCAAGAAACCAAGATTAACATAAAGATTTAACCGATTTTGGACAAGATATCGTGAAAAGAGAAAAAAAAAATGTTCTTCAACAGTTTGACGAACCTTATTATCTTAATCTCGAATGGTAATTACCCTTAAATTATTTATTTTTCTGGTAAGGCCCATCTGTTCTGTTCTGGGGCGGTAATGATGTCTAGATCTGATCTTGCATGTATCCCAATCTTCTGGTGGGTTAATGTTTAAAATTCCAGTATCCAGTATTATTGATGTTAATGCTTGAATGCATTGCAGCATTGTTGTTAATCGCGTTGATTTTCCATATTGTTTTATTTATTATGTGATTTAAAAATTTTTCTGGTCAAACACTTTATTTATGTTCACACAAATATATCAATATTTATTAGCACTTTTACTGATTCGTTCACTTCAAAGTTTCCTAAGCCATTGTTAGCACAATAAATGTGTTTAAATCCTTTTTTTTCTATTTTCGACACCGGCTGCGCCAATTATGTATGTTTGAGATGTATGACAAGAAATAATACAACACTCGAATTTAACTTTTAATTTTGCGTTTATTCATACTGCTTAAGTCTGTGATTATCTTACAACTGAAACTGAGCAAAAGCTCAGTTGGCGATTTGGGACTATTGTTTATAGAGAGCGCCAAGCAGAGAAGCTGCAGAGAGCAACTCAGGCTTTGTTTTATGTTTACATTAATGCATCGCAGCGGCATAGCTGTTGTGGCGACTTAACCGAATTAAAAATGGGATATATTTACAAGAAGTTGGGTCATATTGTGTGAAACAGTGAAACACAGTGAAACGATACGAAAATTATTGAAAGAAAAAATATTTCAAAATTCTATCGTCGGAAAAGGGTAACAAAACCGTATCAATGGATGTGGACGATTATAAAAGTAAAATGAAAAAGATTTTAGACGACTTATGCGCATATATAATACTATGACAGGATCCGACATCAAGACTTCAGACAAAGAATATCAGCTTCGTGGCACAACTATTCAAGATGGGTCTTATTTCAAAGGACGAAAGAAATAAGATGACAACAACGACTGCGGTAACTCCGACGATATACGGACTTCCAAAAATACATAAGCAGGGACAACACTGAGACCGATATTTTGCTCCATCGGATCTAAGCCTTACGGGCTGTGCAAATATATGTATTTGTACTTATTATGATAAATATATTATATTATTTATATGACATAGTATCCTTGTTTCCCAGCATATCAATGAAATAGCACTTACTGGAAGAACACACTAGTATACCAAAACAACTATTTATCGACATTAAAATATTTAAAAAAAAATTATTTCAAATACGAGGACAAAATATACACATAACTGAAAAGAATGCCAATGGGATAATCGGCCTCCCCAGTAATCGCAGATATAATAAAGGAGGAACAGAGGCACAATTTTACAGATAATTTTAACAATTAAACCAACACTTGACCAAATATGTATATGACCTTTCTGCCAAAACAGAAAAAACTGCAATACACAAAATTTTAAAAGCATTGTATTCCTTTCACAATTATAAAATATTAAGCATAGCCTCTGGACTAATACTCAAATTTAAATCAATCCACCCAAGGAGTATGATAATGATTAACTTACCGGATACAACATACCACTATAATAGTTCCCTGATGAAAAGACGTCAGTCTTACTTGATGGTTCTTTATTCAATTTTTTTTTGGAGTTAGAGCTGTCCACCGTGAAGCAGTGAGCACCCGTTTTACATACATGGTTTTTAGGCATATTATATACAGCAAGAGAGTCAGAGAGAGTCATGCGCGCATATATGTATACACAGCGACGGTCAAGGGTGAGAACGCTGACTTAGCTATTTGGGCGGTCGTTGTTATCAAGTGCGGATCATATTTCGTCTGCACTTGAAGATGCGCAGAGGGCACTTAGCGTTAGGCGCGCTGCGACAAAGTCGCTGCTTATGTTTGCATTCTGTTGGCATAACAACAGTGTTGCAGCCTTATTTATATGTATGTATATACATATGTACGCATGCTACATCTCCCTCCTTTTAAAAAATAACGGTATTTATGTAGTTATTTTAAGTATTAATGTTAATTATTTTTGTTTGTGTGTTTATTTTTTTTTTAATTTTTTGTTTATATTATTTTAATATAAAAATGTTTGTTAATATGTATGTGTAAATGTATATGTTTAAAACTATGTGTATTTAAAAAAAAATATATATATGTGTAAGTATTTTATTTTAAGTGTTCTCTTTTTTATAAAAGAAATAAATTTTTCTTTCTTTTTGAGTTTCCTTTTCTTAAATTCCATTTTCCTTTTTATTGTTTTGTATTATTTTGTTCGAACAATTTTCTTTGTTTATATTAGAGTTTTCAATTCAATTATTATAAAATTTTAATCTATCCTTATGTACTTTTTGTTTTTTCTTTTTAGTATCCCTAATTATTATATTATCGTTATCTTCTAACTTTTCTACTGTATAGGGTCCTAAATATATCTATGTTTATTACTTTTTTATCATATAATTCCTTATTATTTCTCTTATTTTCTTCTAACATAATTCTAGCTCTTTTATATGCTACTTCTAATCTATATTTACTTTCCTTAGCATAATCATCTATACTATATAAAGGTTCTTTGGTGTCTGTGCTATTCAAATTTTTTAATAAATTGTTTGTTTTACCGAAAACAAGTTCATATTGACAATAGTCATGTGCCATAGATGGGGTTGTGTTGAAACAGTAAACGAAATATTGGATCCATACGTCCCAATCAGTTTTATCAACCGATATATATGAACGTATGTATTCATTAAAAGTTCTGTGGCTTCTTTCGACTGTTCCAACTGTCTGGTGGTGGTGTGCAGTTGATGTTATGTTATTTATTTGTAAATACTTACACAAATCATTTATTATAGAATTTTTGTATTCTGTTCCCATGTCCGTAATGAACGTCTTCATTGGACCGTACTTTAGAATAAAATTCTCAAAAATCGCTTTTGCTACTGTGTTAGCACTTTTGTTTGGAATTGGAATCGCGACTATATATTTAGTCAGATCACAAATTAATGTGACTGCGTATTCATTTCCATTTTCACACTTGGGTAGTGGACCAATGGTGTCTACTATAACCCTATCGAAAGCGTGTATTGGCGTATCAGTTATTGTTAAAGGAGTTTTTATTTTTCTTGTCACTTTTGATTTTTGGCATTTTGGACATTTTCGTATGTACTCAGTAATATCTCGAGTCATACCTTTTCAATAATAATGTCTTTTGACCTTGGCCAAGGTTTTTGAGATGCCTGTGTGACCTCCTTGTATTGGATCATCATGGAACGTAGACAATAGAGCTTCTTTTTTTTATTGTTTCTATTTGGGTCACCGGGTTGAGTAGCGCTACTCTCAATGAAATTAATATTTTATTGCCCATATTTTTGAAATTATCGATTGAAACGTGTTCAAAGATATTTTCCCACGGTGCCACTTTGAGTTGGCTGATTTTATTTTTACCGGCTTGCGTTTCAAGCCTTTGGAAAAATTGACCTAAGTCAAGAGTTCCATTGGTATATAAATCGCTAACATCATATCTTGCAGTAATTTTCTTACCATGTTTAAAAAAACATAGCATATTTTTTACATGCAAGGTCACTACTTTACGTATTTCGTCATTGTTAATGACTTTATATACGTTGGGCTTTGAAGCTTTTTCTATAGATTGCCATGGCAATTCTATTTTTTCTTTTCCTGCGCAGGAATTTTGTCTTGATATCTTGTAGTGACTTTCTTTATTGATCCATTTATTTGTTCTAGCTGTTGAATGGTTATTCTTGATAACACATCCGCTACAAAATTGTCTTTACCCTTCAGATATTCGACTGTAAAATTATACTCCTCTAGTTCAAGTCTCATACGCGTTACCTTGAGCTTGGATTTACCATTGAGAAGAAGTATGTTAATGGTCTGTGATCTGTTTTGACAGTGAAATGTCTAATTCTTGTTCTGTTGTACTTTTATTACTTTCTCCCTCAGTAAATGAAGGTGATACATAAGCTATTGGGACTTGGAGTCCATTGTGGTTTTGATTTAAAACCGCTCCACAAGCTTGCCCACTTGCATCAGTTATTATGCAAAATTCTTTGCTGAAATCTGGGTATTGTAATAATATTGGGTTTATTAGTGCCGATTTAAGATGTTCGAATGCATGCTGGCAGTCGGCTGTCCATTCGAACTTAACATCCTTTTTACATAATCTTGTTGTGTGACGAGAATAGTCGGCAACATTTATATGAAACGTCTGTAATAATTACAGAATGCAACGAATCTTCTAGCGCTGTCCGCATCGTGTGAGACTGGATAGTTTTTAATGACGTCAAATTTTTTGTCGTCTGGCAAGATTCCTTTATCGGTGCATTTGTGTCCCAGAAATGTGACTTCATGCATAAAGATGAACATTTTTCAGGATGTAGCCTAAGGTTGTATTTCCTACATTTCTCAAAAACATCAAAGTTTTTAAGAATATGTTTTTCGGAACAACCTATAACAATTAGATCATCCATATAAAGGAATGCTTGAGAAGGTTCTAGTCCAGAGAATGAAATTGTCATCATTTTCTGAAATTAATTTGGCGCTATTTTTAAACCAAAAGGTAATCGCGAAAAGCGATATGAGCCATTGCTCGTTGAAAAAGACGTTATATTTCTTGAACTCTCTTCAAGTTTAATTTGGTGAAAACCTGACATTAAGTCAAGGCATGAAAAGTATTTTGCTCTACCTAGTTGATCTAAAATATCATCAATTCTAGGTAGTGGAAACTTATCGGACAACAGTTTTTTATTTATCTGAAATAGTCAATTAATAATCGCCATTTCGTATCTTCTGAGCCTGGAAGTGCTTTCTTCGGGACTAGTAGAAGTGGGCTATTGTATTCTGACACGGATGGTTTGACAATTTTATCGTAGATTAATTTGCCTTCTTGTTTTTGAATTTCTTCTACTTGACTATGCGGGCTTCGATCGTTTTTAATATAAATTTGGAGACGGCATCATTCATATTTGTGAATGTGCCAGCCTGCATGAAAGGTTTTACCTTATCAATCGAAAAATTTTGAGTCATAGCTTTTACAGCTGTTGTAATGCTCTATTTGTTTGCAAGTGGTTGGCTTAGACCTTCAATAATATAGGCTCCTTTGAGGGCCTTTGCCAGTTTTTTGGTTAGCCGTTTTGTTTTTCCGTTTCAGATTAAGTAGGTTGGCAGATACAACTTCTACGGATTCTCCTTTTACTGCATTTGACAGTTGCGTAATGATTGCAGCAATTGTCTGCTCATTACTTATTAGATTTCTTGCATGACCTTTTTGTTTTGTTTTTATAAGGCTGACAGCTGTTGCTTCATGATCTTCTTTTAGTGAGTCTATAAGACTCAAAGCATCTTTAAAGCTTTGTAAGTTTTCTTCCTTTCCATCAAACTCTGGCAAGAGCGATGAGGCTAGTTTGAGAAAACTTATAGCTATTTAAGCCTTTGTGTTGTCAATGTCGATATCGATATTTATATCGGTAATTGGCTTCGACTCATTCAGATCTTGCAGCTGGTTTGGTTCAAACTTTGCTGGTAAAAATAGATCTTCTGGAACGTTTATTATGATATTCTGTCTACCATAAATATATGGTCTGAAATAAGTTATTGCACAATGAATTGCTGCCAATTCTTGTTCTGTTGTACTTTTATTACTTTCACCCTTAGTAAACGATCTTGATGCATAATCACCTGGAAGTTGGAGTCCTTTTTTGTTTTAGTTAAAAGGAGCAGTTTTAATGCTTGTTTACTTGCATCTGTTATTATGCTTTGCTGAAATCTGGGTATTGTAATAAATTCAAAGCCTTCAGCTTTGTCTAATTGCGATTGCTTGACGGCTAAAGTAATTCTAGCCAGGGCTTTGCTTGCTTCGCCAGCATCTTTCTTCTTGAGAGCACCCGATGACATGGCCTATTTGATATAGAAAACTTATGTGCAGTTCTTGATAACCAGCTTGCGAATTCATTTTCTCTTGAGAATTCCTCTAGCTCGTTAAGTCAAATAAAATGTTGCACTAAGAGTTCTTTTTATGTTCTTTCTAATCATAATTCTGGGCTCATAACCTGTTGAAGGGAGGTACCCTAATATACGCACAGAAAAAGGATCGAGTAGATAGTAGTATATAGTACGTCTGTTTTGTTTCGTAGTTTATTCGCAAGAAACCAAGATTAACATAAAGCTTTTAACCTAATAATAGGAAAACTTAAAATGCCGATTTTGGACAAGATATCGTGAAAAGAGAAAAAAAAAAAAAAACTTGATCTCGAATGGTAATTACCCTTAAATTATTTATTTTTCTGGTGAGGCCCATCTGTTCTGTTCTGGGGCGGTAATGATGTCTAGATCTGATCTTGCATGTATCCCAATCTTCTGGTGGGTTAATGTTTAAAATTCCAGTATCCAGTATTATTGAGGTTAATGCTTGAATGCATTGCAGCATTATTGTTAATCGCGTTGATTTTCCATATTGTTTTATTTATTATAAGTGATTTAAAAATTTTTCTGGTCAAACACTTTATTTATGTTCACACAAATATATCAATATTTATTAGCACTTTTACTGATTCGTTCACTTCAGTTTTACCAAAGTTTCCTAAGCCATTGTTAGCACAATAAATGTGCTTATAATCTTTTTTTTCTATTTTCGACACCGGCTGCGCCAATTATGTATGTTTTAGATGTATAACAAGAAATAATACAACACTCGAATTTAACTTTTAATTTTGCGTTTATTCATAATGCTTAAATCTGTGATTATCTTATAACTGAAACTGAGCAAAAGCTCAGTTGGCTTATTGGCCGTAAGTCCAAGCTTACTGCTCGGTCAAAGTTTCTTGTCTACAAGGCAATTATTAAACCGATTTCGACCTACGCAGGCAGTAATGAGGTTCTTATAGCTGAAACAATCTAAGTTTATTTAAGGTTTTTCAAAACATGGCATTGCGCATCTATCATGACAACGCTTCCATCCACAGTGCTCTCATGATCCTGTGGGTCAGTGACGAGATAGCCAAAAGCTACAATAGATAGCTGCATAGGCTCCACCTGCACAGCAATAACCAAGCAGTTGGCCTGCTGGACAACAGCGACACCATCAGAAGACTCAAGAGAGTACACCATCTGGTTCTTCCAAGGAACCAAAATAATTCAATCATTTATTCCCAACACTATCGAACCACCAACCATTAATTAAAAATCGGCATATATTACAATAGGAAATATCTACAAATAAAACACACCTAGATAAGATCCTTCAAAACATTTAATAATTGTCGATGCGTAACAGATTTAAAAAAAAAAAAACGGTTCTTACACACGAAAAATAGAACAAGTAAAATGTTCTAGTCGGGAGCTTCCGACTAGGGAATAGCCTGAACCCTCTAATTCCAACACCAAATAAATTATAAAACCAGTAGGAGGTTCTAGTTGGGATCTCCCGACTAGGGGATACCCTGAACCCTCTTCTTCCAACATCAAATGCATATATATATTCTATTTTAGAAGCTATATGTCAAGTTCGGTGACTCTAGCTCTTATTATTTACCCAATTTGCTCAGAAAACAGGATGTCGATATCGATTTTATCGATGGCTTGAAAACGGGATAAGTTATTGATTATCGAAAATAAACTCGATCTCCGCAGGTACTAGGAGCCCCCACATCTTTGTCTCTAGCTCTTATGGGTTCTGAAATCCTTGCGTTCATACATACGGACGAACGGACAGACAGGCGGACACGGCTACATCGACTCGGCTATTGATGCTGATCAAGAATATGTATACTTTATGGGGTCGGAGATGCTTCCTTGTGCCTGTTACATACATTTCTATTTTGTATTTTCAGTGGGTTCACCGTATATCAACGTTGCGGACACGATCAGATGCTGTGCTGATCAACCACCATTAATAGCATTTTGCCTAGTCTTCGGCCTGAGGTGGCTACCTGGTCAGGATCTGTCCACGTTCGCCGTGGAGCCGGAATCGCTTGTGAAAGCAAGCGATTGAAACACGCGTTTTAAGCGTGGTCACATTTAAGACCCGCTAGGGCTGCTGGGATTCTTTGATATATTTGACAAGATCGTCATTAAGAATTTATGGCGATCCAATATCGGTTGGAATGAAGTCCCTATTTCACGGAGTGTAAGGTGGGTGAGCCGAACCCAAGCTCTCTCTCTATTTTTATGGACTGTAGTAGCACTTTTGAAGCCATAGTCTGAGACGGCAAATGAATCAAAAAGAAAATGTCGCTGCGTATACATAAACAAACATTTTGAACTGATTTAAATAAAGTGCAGCAATTCGTATCGCTTGGCATTGGAGAAATTCTAGAAGAATCAGGTGTGGAAACGTGGCGTTGGATCCCATCAGTTCAAAACGTGGAAGACGATGGCACGAAATAGACCAAAACGAATTTGATAGCTTAAAATATATTGAAGGTGAGGCGTTGATACAAAGCATAAAAGATAAAGAAACACAAGGTTTGACGCGCACAAAATATATCTTTTATATTTAAGGAGCATAAAACGAAGGACAACCAACATACAAGCATCGCGCAATACTGGACACAGTGAAACGATACGAAAATTATTGAAAGAAAAAATATTTCAAAATTCTATCGTCGGAAAAGGGTAACAAAACCGTATCAATGGATGTGGGCGATTATAAAAGTAAAATGAAAAAGATTTTAGACGACTTATGCGCATATATAATACTATGACAGGATCCGACATCAAGACTTCAGACAAAGAATATCAGCTTCGTGGCACAACTATTCAAGATGGGTCTTATTTCAAAGGACGAAAGAAATAAGATGACAACAACGACTGCGGTAACTCCGACGATATACGGACTTCCAAAAATACATAAGCAGGGACAACACTGAGACCGATATTTTGCTCCATCGGATCTAAGCCTTACTGGCTGTGCAAATATATGTATTTGTACTTATTATGATAAATATATTATATTAT
This sequence comes from Drosophila virilis, assembly GCF_030788295.1. NCBI lineage: Eukaryota > Metazoa > Arthropoda > Insecta > Diptera > Drosophilidae > Drosophila > Drosophila virilis. Next base: position 236,110 of record NW_027212868.1, on the reverse strand, counting down.
TTATATGGCATAGTATCCTTGTTTCCCAGCATATCAATGAAATAGCACTTAACACAAAACAAAAATGGACCAAATTGGAAGAACACACCAGTATACCAAAACAACTATTTATCGACATTAAAATATTTAAAAAAACATTATTTCAAATACGAGGACAAAATATATAATATATATATATATAATATATGACCTTTCTGCCATAACAGAAAAAACTGCAATACACAAAATTTTAAAAGCATTGTATTCCTTTCACAATTATAAAATATTAAGCATAGCCTCTGGACTAATACTCAAATTTAAATCAATCCACCCAAGGAGTATGATAATGATTAACTTACCGGATACAACATACCACTATAATAGTTCCCTGATGAAAAGACGTCAGTCTTACTTGATGGTTCTTTATTCAATTTTTTTTTGGAGGTAGAGCTGTCCACCGTGAAGCAGTGAGCAGCCGTTTTACATACATGGTTTTTAGGCTTATTATATACAGCAAGAGAGTCAGAGAGAGTCATGCGCGCACATATGTATACACAGCGACGGTCAAGCGTGAGAACGCTGACTTAGCTATTTTATTTATTTTTTTTTTTATTAATGGTCGACAAAACGAGTGTCTTCCTCATTATTCAAAAGATTGTACAATATAAGAAAGATATACAATATATGCTAAAAGCCTAGTTAAAGGATACAATTTTCTAAATACCATCACCGACCGATGGAGGTGTTTTATTTGCCAGTCCGGCCAGTTGTGCCCCTTTTCACAGCTAATTTTGTCAGTGACGCTATTAGAGACTACATCTAAGCAGAAGTAGGTAAAAAGTGATCTCAAGTAAAATTAAAAATAATCTTAATTTGCTATATTAATAAAGAAAATACAATAAATAGGAAAAAAGAAAGTAAGAAAATTGTTAATAAAGTAAAGCAATGTAAGTTAGATTAGGAGTGTTAAGTAGATAGGACAAAGAGAAGAGTAATGGGAAATCACCAACCCGGTGGGGGAAAATTTTTCAGCCTGTCCGGCTAGCTATGCTCCTGCTCATAGTTGGGAATGGTCAGCGACTTCCCGAAGGTATCCTGAAAGCAACGATTTTATTAGGGGTAGAGACAGTTCGGTAGAGAAAACGTGATGCAAACTATTATAATTTTTACATAGCACGCGAAAAGAATTGTGCCTAGCGTAATCTGTTGTGCACGTAAATAGTAATAAGGGGCGATAATTTCTGGTTGGTCTAGCCGGAACAGAGAATTGAAGACGCCCTAGCAGAAAAGGAGAATATATGTCGCCAATAATCAACTTATGTAGAAGGACAACACAAGGAATTGTCCTACGGCTGGTTAACGACGGAAGGTTGAGAAGAAGCAGTCTGCTGGAGTAGGACGGCAACCGAAGATTAGGGTCCCAATTTAAACCTCGTAAGGCAAAAAGCAGAAATTGCTTCTGAACAGATTCAATACGATCCTGGCTGTTTATATACTGTGGAGACCACATGCAAGAGCAGTATTCAAGGATAGGGCGAACAAGAGAGATGTGCAGAAGTTTTGTTATAAAAGGATCGTTAAACTCTTTAGACCATCGTTTAATGAATGCAAGTACACCTTTTGCCTCATTAACAACGGTATCTATATGAAGATTGAAACAGAGTTTTTGAATCAAAAATAACGCCTAGATCCTTAACTGTTAGTATACGTTGCAAAGGGATATTGTCGATTGTATAACTGACAAGATAAGGTGTAGTACGATTAAATGTCATAAACATACACTTTGAACAATTTAGATGCAATTGATTGGCCGAACACCAAAGTTGCATAGCGTTCAAATCGTCTTGTAGACGAGAATGATGTAGGGGTTAGTGTATGATAGAAAAAGTTTGACATCGTCCGCATACATGAGTACACGGGCATGTGATATAACAGAGGGAAGATCATTTATAAAAAGAGTAAAGAATAAAGGTCCAAGATGACTACCTTGAGGAACACCAGAAGTAACGTGAACCCTTTTAGAGGTAGTCAACCTCAGTATTACTCTTTGGGTCCTACCTTTTAAATAAGAATTAATCCAAAGTAAAAGAGACAGAGGGAAATCTATTCGGTCAAGTTTAAAAAGTAAAATGACATGGTGCACAGAGTAAAACGCCTTACAGAAGTCAGTGTAAATGACATCAGTTTGCATTTTCGAAAGGAAAGCATCATTGACCAAGGAAGTAAACTCAAGCAGATTGGTCGTAGTTGACCGATTCTTTACGAATCCATGTTGAACAGGGGAAACAACTGATTTGCAGAAATGCTGCAAATTCGAAGTGATTATTTTTTCAAATAATTTAGGAATAGCGGACAGTTTTGCAATGCCCCTGTAATTTTGTATATCAGACTTCCCACCTTTCTTGTGAAGAGGAATGATATAAAATTCTTTCCAAAGAGATGGAAAGACAGAAGTTTCAAGGGATAGATTAAAAAGCTTTAGCAATGGATACAAAAGGGAAGAACTACACTCCTTGAGTAGACAACTAGGAATATTGTCCGGCCTAGGAGAGTAAGAAGATTTTAAAGAGTTTATAGCTAATAGGAGAGAGGAGTGTGAAATATTGGGGGAGGTATAGAACTAGCGGAAGAAATAGTATAAGGGTAAGAATTAGTATTCGGAAAGACTGAAGAGTAAGTTGATTGGAAAAAATTTGGGCGGTCGTTGTTATCAAGTGCGGTCGTTGTTATCAAGTTGTCTGCACTTGAATATGCGCAGAGGGCACTTAGCGTTAGGCGCGCTGCGACGAAGTCGCTGCTTATGTTTGCATTCTGTTGGCATAACAACAAAGTGTTGCAGCCTTTTTCATATGTATGTATATACATATGTACGCATGCTACACCACAAAGAAATTGAACACGAAATTAAAAAGCTCTTGAAAAAAATAACTTCCCAAATTGAAAGGAAAAATCGAATAGAGTCTGCCAAAATATACAAATCCTAAATCCAATGATTGGCCAGAGCAATATTGTCTTGCTTCGCAGCCAAACCAGCTGGAGCGACCCCGCAACTTGTAAGAGCAGCATCCTAATCTTATCTTAAGACACTTGCACCACATTAAGGTGGTGCTCGTCGCCGTAAAGATCGTTTTGTTGCCCTAGCATTACTTATGCGAAGGCCTCGATGCTGCACGTCGAGTTAGTTAAGTTCGTTTGATTCGTGCATTTGGTACACATCGGCCACTTGCAAAATTATAACTAATCAATTGTCGCTTCCCTTAAACTGGATGTACCAATTCGAGTTCGCTTGCCTATGTAAGACTTTTTTTTTTATTTTTTTTTTAATAATAAGCATTATTTTTTTATAATAAGCTTATACCAATTCGTGTCTGCCTGCTTTTCGTAACTTTTAACAATTATTAAAACAAATTGGAGCACAAGAAATACAATACTTTAAATTATTTCTATTTGTAAAAGTTTTTGAAAAATCTCAATAGCGCGACATTTAAGTGATCCCGACGAGATTTTTTGTTGTAAGATTATTTGCTTTACATTAAAGCAACATTTCAAACATTTCGTTTGGTTTTTCAGGCACCCATACTTGAGATATTGGGGCTCATAAGGGTGGCAGGTGGATCGGCCGCGGTGCTAAGGGGGCGCTAAGCAAGGCTAGAGGATTCGTCGTTCGTCAACTTAATACCATTGTGGGAGCCTATGGCAACGTTTTTGGAGCAGACATGCCGAACATTGGAAACAGTAAATTTTGCTACGTTTTTGGAGCAGAGATGCCGAACATTGGAAACAGTAAATTTTACTATGTCAAGCTATGCCTCTAGCCATCAGGTGGGAAAAACTAGAATAATTTACACAAGTAGATCGTCATTTATCGCCAACTACCACGACGCCCCTGTATGCGTCTTTTGTGACAGCCCTGGTCATAATATATATAATTGTGCCTGATTTGGAAAATTACCTCTGCGTTACGGCTTAGGGAGGCAAAAACGAGTTGCATTGTGCTTGAATTGCCTAAAGAAAGGTCACCAATTGTCGGACCTGCGTGGCGAAACATCATTTCCTGCTGCATTTAAATAATAATAATTCTGTATTTCCGTCTGGTCAGCTGACTGAGCTAAGTCGTCGCCATCTACCTCCACCTCTCTTGTTGCCCAGTATTTTATTAGAGATGTCGTCCTCTTGGCTACTGCTATGGTCTTCGTTAAAAATCGGTCCGGCACTTTGATACCTTGTCGTGCTCTTTTGGATTCCGGTTCTCAGCTTCACCTTATAACGTCGCGCCTTTCTCAACAGCTTCAGGTAAAGAATCACAAATCCTTAGCCATTGTCTCTGGTCTAGGAGATGCTCTTTTTGAAACAGAAAGAAATATGGTCATTATCACAATACAGAAACAGACGGCAATAAGGTCACCTTCCCTATACAATCTCAAGTCCTTGAATACTCAAAATTCCTCACAGCTCTTGTAGCGCCTAAATAAATGATAGCCAGCAGAGTTTTGTTGTTTGGAGTTAAACCGTCGACCTGTAGCGTCGGCTAGATAAAGCTTCTGCCGGAAAAAAAACGACTTGCTTTGGCAGTTTCTGGAAGCGGACCGCGCTTGGGTGGTTCTACGTTGATGGTAAAACATACTGCGGGCAAACGCGGGTCAAGTTCCGAAGAACGTGCTGATGAATTGGTGCGACAATTTTGGGAGATAGAAATTGGAAATTACACCTACCACTTCAAAGAAAGAAAATATTTGTGAAAAAAATTTCGTACAGAATCATGTCAGATTGCCGGTAGCCAATATTCCTCTCTGTCCGTGTTATGCATCAGCTGTCTATGGATGAGGAAACTAACTTTCCAATTGGATCTCGGATTCTGCGGCGTGACTCAAGTCAAGAAGCAAGGGAAATTCTTAATTAGACGGCTGAAATCTCGGCAATTGGGGGCTTAAAGTTGCAAAAGTGGTGCTCAAACAATGCTACTGTACTGTAAGAGATACCCGAAGAGGACAGAATCTTTCGACTCGCTTTAGGGGACTCCGAATCTAATGAATTTCTGTTTTCTTTTTTCGAACATTCAGCAGAGATCCAAACTATCCAAAAGCTCAATACTGTCGAGCTCTCTCGTATATACCCGTTTGGACTCATAGTCGTCAAGGCTAAAATCTTTTGCAGCAGATCTGGTAGGAGAAACTTGAGTACCATGATCGATGATTGACAACAGCAATGTCATTTACCGAATACCATGTGGCGGGGAAAACAACAAGTGCAATAGTGTATACACATAAATCGGACTTCAAATTAAGACATCAAAAAAATTACGGTCACTTTCACAGACATCTCTTAAACAGCCAAACAGCCTCAGCTTCAATCTCCACGACTAAAGGCGCAGACGTGTAAAAAATAATGTATGTAAATTGTCCAAATTAATGTTTTATCTTAGTGTAATCTTATTGTTGATTGTTTTTTGTGTCTTGTGTATAGTGCCCTGAAAACGGGTTGCCGACGTGCAACCGAAATATATTGAAAGCAAAAATTAAAGAAAATTGTTTTAATGTTTGTTTTTACAAGCCCGGACATTTCAACCAATGTACCGTTTGCCCTCTCAGCCACGCCGTTCTCCTGTGGCGTATGTGGTATCGTAAATTGATGTGCTATACCCGTAACTTCGAGCCCGTTATCGCTAGGAATACACTTCATCCGTCTACCAGTTTGTTTTGCCGCTATTATCTTTCGCTTTTAGAATATATATAAAGTTGTGCCGAGACTTATCATCGATAAATATTAGAAAATATAGAAACGATTCTACGTGTATTTTTCCTAGCATAAATGTCTAACATGACACCATGGATCAAAAATAAGCTCATTCCATTCCACGAACCATTTTATTTTAGTATTGTCAGTCAGGCTCCCAAAATGTTTGCGGTTTTTGCAAAATGCACTTAGCATCCTGACTAATTACTGCTGAATCACGCAACATAGCATCTTGCCACAATTTGGTTAACCGATAAAAAACTGTTTCAGATCCGGATGTATAAATTATTAATAATATCAATTGAATATTTCTATAACGTGACCTCGCCTTTTCCCTCTGCATTTAAAAAATGTTTCCTGCCAAGCCGATCATATCTGTATGTTTTACCATTTTTGCAAACATTGCCCGATTACAACACATGTGGCTTGTAGCGCCACTATCTAAGTACCAGTTGGAGCGATCAAATCCATTTGCGTCTAAAAAACATCACAAACTGAATTTCTTCTTTTCGCTGAGTGCACTTATGATAAGACACACTGATTTTATGTGACCTCGCTTGCCGCAATAAACGCAAGCCTATTTATATATTTGTTGTATGTGCCTTTTCCACTGCTTTTCACATTAACTTTAAAATCATGCTTTTCTCCCTTTTGTCAGCATATGACCTTCTCTGTTCCTGTACTTTTATATACAAACTTTAAAATTCTGGCAACACGTCGCGCGTCTCAATCACGACAGCAAAGTTTTCGCAATCTTTTGGTAGACTAGAACGAAAGATGATTATTTTCAACTCGTGACGCCCTCTTATACAAAATCGGTTCAAATGACTACACAAATTTAACAGCATTTTGTATAAGGAAACATTACGCACCGGTCCCGTTGGGTAATGCATCGCCTTCAGCTTTGTCCAATTGCGATTGCTTGAGGGCTAAAGTAATTCTAGCCAGGGCTTTGCTTGCTTTCGCCAGCATCTTTCGTCTTGAGATTGTGCAATTGTTCAGCGTAAGAATCTTCTTGATTTCGAGTTTGCCTTTTTGATATAGAGAACTTATTATATGCAGTTCATGATAACTGTCTGCGAATTAATTTTCTCTTGAGAATTCCTCTAGCTCGTTGAGCCAAATAAAATGTTGCACTAAGAGTTCTTTTTATATTCCTTCTAATCATAATTCTGGGCTCATAATCTGTTGAGGGGAGGTACCCCAATAAACGCACAGAAAAAGGATCGAGTAGATAGTAGTATAAAGTACGTCTGTTTTGTTTCGTAGTTTATCCGCAAGAAACCAATATTAACATAAAGCTTCTGGTGCTTTATGCGGCTTTATTCAAATACTGATTCGTCTATCATCATCACTATTCTTACATTCTAAACGTAATAATGAGAAAACTTCAAGATGCCGATTTTGGAGAAGATATCGTGAAAAGCGAACAATTTTTTTTTTCGCTTTCATAGAACTTAATTTTCGATCGATATATTGGTCTAATCCAACTGGTCCCGAGATGTGTACTGCATGCAACAAAAAATGGGACTTCTGCTGTGTTCCATAAAGATAAAACTGCGAGACTAGTTCAAAAAAAAATTACAATACCCTCTGCAAGGGTATTAAACAATCTAGCATCCGAACGCCGCGTCATTTTTAGTTTCTCCGTCTGTTTTGACGATATTGCACCATTGATTAATATATGAAAGACGTGAAAAAACCATTCCCTCTACAGTACAGGCATTTTCATCACAATGATCTCACTGCAACGCTCGAGCTCGATTGCTTGCGATAAAAGTATATATCATTTTTATACCCTGAACCCATTACAAATGGATATAAGGGTATATTGTATTTATGCAAAATCCAAATGTATGTAACAGGCAAAAGGAAGCATCTCCGACCCCATAAAGTATATATATTCTTGATCAGCATCAATAGCCGAGTCAATCTAGCCATGTCCGTCTGTCTGTCCGTCCGTCCGTCCGTCCGTCCGTCCGTATGTATGAACGCAAGGATCTCAGAACCTATAAGAGCTAACGACTTAAAATTATAGATTAAGATGCTCCTAGTTCCCGCGCAGATCGAGTTTGTTCCGATAATCGATAACTTACTCCGTTTCCAAGCAATCGATAAAAATCGATATAGATATCCTGTTTTTTGTGCAATTTTGGTAAATAATAAGAGCTAGAGTCAACAAACTTGACATATAGCTTCTAAAATAGAATATATATATGCATTTGATGTTGGAAGAAGAGGGTTCAGGGTATACCCTAGTCGGGAGCTTCCGACTAGAACCTGTTACTTGTTTAGTGTGTCTTTATGGGCCTCACTTCTGATTGGGCAAAAGATTTTCTGCTCAATTTTACATAAATTGTTTCGATAATATAATATATCTATATATTTTAAAATTATTGCTGGTGTCTGCTGTTCCTGTTCTTCCGCGTCAGCTGGTCATCACCAGTATGGTTGCGCTGACGCTCCCTTCGAAGGCTCAAGGGGCTGGGGTGCCTCTCGCGCTTGTTGATTTCTTAGCTGCTGTTGTCCTGGGCCTGGGAGGTGGTGTGGTTATAGTTTTGTCATTAACAACTTTAATATTCACTGAGTGAGTATGTGGTGTAAGGTTTTCTTTTATCTATTTCAGCTGTTGCTGATAAAAGTCAAGCATGGCCTGTAGCCTTGCTGTTGCTTTCCACGGTGTTTTGGCTTTGGGTGAATATAATTGCCACCACAACACTCACTACACTCTACTCACTCAGCTTTTTTGTTTTGTTTTTTTTTTTTTTTTTTTGTTCCGCCTTTGCTTGTTGTTGTTGCCTCCTTCGTCCTCTTCAATAGTTACAGTACATACAGCGGTTCGATCAGCTAAAACAGGAGCTGATCCTGTCCTGTTACGGTCGCCATATAATAGTTCCCTGATGAAAAGACGTCAGTCTTCCTTGATGGTTCTTTATTCAATGTTTTTTTGGAGTTAGAGCTGTCCACCGTGAAGCAGTGAGCAGCCGTTTTACATACATGGTTTTTAGGCTTATTATATACAGCAAGAGAGTCAGAGAGTCATGCGCGCACATATGTATACACAGCGACGGTCAAGCGTGAGAACGCTGACTTAGCTATTTTATTTATTTATTTTTTTATTAATGGTCGACAAAACGAGTGTCTTCCTCATTATTCAAAAGATTGTACAATATAAGAAAGATATACAATATATGCTACAAGCCTTGTTAAAGGATACAATTTTCTAAATACCATCACCGACCGATGGAGGTGTTTTATTTGCCAGTCCGGCCAGTTGTGCCCCTTTTCACAGCTAATTTTGTCAGTGACGCTATTAGAGCCTACATCTAAGCAGAAGGTTGTAAGTAGGAAAAAAGTGATCTCAAGTAAAATTAAAAATAATCTTAATTTGCTATATTAATAAAGAAAATACAATAAATAGGAAAAAAGAAAGTAAGAAAATTGTAAGTAAAGTAAAGCAATGTAAGTTAGATAAAGAGTGTTAAGTAGATAGGACAAAGAGAAAAGTAATGGAGGTGTTTTATTTGCCAGTCCGGCTAGCTGTGCCCCTTTTCACAGCTAATTTTGTCGGTGACGCTATTAGAGCCTACATCTAAGCAGAAGTAGGTAAAAAGTGATCTCAAGTAAAATTAAAAATAATCTTAATTTGCTATATTAATAAAGAAAATACAATAAATAGGGGGAAAATTTTTCAGCCTGTCCGGCTAGCTATGCCCCTGCTCATAGTTGGGAATGGTCAGCGACTTCCCGAAGGTATCCTGAAAGCAACGATTTTATTAGGGGTAGAGACAGTTCGGTAGCGAAAACGTGATGCAAACTATTATAATTTTTACATAGCACGCGAAAAGGATTGTGCATAGCGTAGTATGTTGTGCACATAGATAGAAATAAGGGTTGGTCTAGCCGGAACAGAGAATTGAAGACGCCCTAGCAGAAAAGGAGAATCTATGTCACCGATAATCAACTTATGTAGAAGGACAACACCGAGAATTGTCCTACGGTTGGTTAACGACGGAAGGTTGAGAAGAAGCAGTCTGCTGGAGTAGGATGGCAACCGAAGATTAAGGTCTCAATTTAAACCTCGTAAGGCAAAAAGCAGAAATTGCTTCTGAACAGATTCAATACGATCCTGGCTGTTGTTATACTGTGGAGACCAGATGCAAGAGCAGTATTCAAGGATAGGGCGAACAAGAGAGGTACACCTTTTGCAGCATTAACAATGGTATCTATGTGAAGATTGAAACAGAGCTTAGAATCAAAAATAACGCCTAGACCCTTAACTGTTAGTATACGTTGCAAAGGGATATTGTCGATTGTATAACTGACAAATCCAAATGTATGTAACAGGCAGAAGGAAGCATCTCCGACCCCATAAAGTATATTAAGACGTCGTCCTCTCCTGCCGTCACTTTGCTGATCAGCCTCTGTAGGGACGGCAAATTGTCCTCGGCGAAGACCATCAGCACTTTCATGATGAAGTTTAGCAAGCAATGGTGCCACTTGCACGAGCACATAGTCCTTTGACCATCGAAACTAAAACAATTTCTCGAGTAATGAGACAGCTCCGGCTGGTCCGGAGCCGCCTCTACTTGCAAAGCCTCCAATGAGCCTTCCACCAGTAAGTGGCCAGCGTTAGAGCCTTGCATCGCTTATGTGTTATTGCTCCCAGGGGCCTAGAATTGAGCACGGCTTCCACTGCGACTGCAGCTCCTCGGCCGCTAACAGCATGCTGCGTACCATGCGTAGGAGGTAGGTGCTTTCCAGACTTCACACATGATACGGCCTGGAGAGAAGAATCGAAGAATCTGAAGTTTAAATTGATTTCTGGCACCAACTCCGCGAACAACTCTACACCAAGGATATTTGGCTTCCAAGCGTATTAACCAAACACAAATATCCCCCGGTTGAAAAGACGAAAACACCTATCTGCAAATTTAAATACACTATAAAGCAAAGTGTCTTTACAAACACTTATGTTATAGCCAATGGGTAAAATATGTATAATGTATTTTTCCAACTGTACGTGTATTAGGAAGAACAATACATCTCCCACCCTATAAAGTGTATATATTTTTGATCAGCATTAATAGCCAAGTCGAAATAGATATTTACGTCGGTATGTAGAACTATTGTTGTTGTTGCGGCAGCTAGCGCAAGTTTCTGTGATTTGTAATAATAACATTTCATTTGCGATTGTATAGTTTTCTGTGCCGTTACTTTAATCTTTCATATACTCTTGCAGAGGGTATTACAATTTTGTTGTGAAATGTGTAGCAAATAGGCGGTATCTCCGACCCCATAATTTGTATATATTCTTGATCAGTATCAACAGTCATGTTCGTCTGCGAACTAGTCCCTCAGTTTTAAAGCTTTTTTATGAAACTTTGCATACTTTTTTCTTTCTGCACGCATCACATTTGTGAAAACCAGCGGGATCGGGCATCTATATCATTGCTGCTATACGAAAGATCAGGCGAAAATTAAGTTGTATGAAATAAAATTTAGTTTGACTAAAAATAAATTGTATAAAAGGGTTCTGTTCATCAAGATATCTTGACAAAATTCGGTCGAAAACATATGGAAAACATTGTTTATCGGCATTAACTATTTTACCTGTACTTCTTAGATACGAGTAAAGCACTATGAGCATTATGAGAGTTGGGTGTGCAAGGGTATAAGAACTTTAGCGTGCCGAAGAGAGCCTTTCTTTCTCTTTAGAACTCAATTTTTGGTTTGGCTGTTGAGTAGAAGTGCTTGCAAGCAGTGCGGTCTGTGTGAATGTGTTTTTTATTACATTATTATTATTACTGCTGAAGAGGGTTCAGGGTATCCCCCAGTCAGGATCGCCCGACTAGAGCCCCTTATTTGATTGGTTCCGTTATGATCCTCATCTACATGTATGTATGAATATAAACAGTTGGATCTTATGTGGAAAAAAATACAAAATTTTGTTTATTTTACCTGTATATTCTGAAACGTTGGCATCCACATTTTCTGTTGCAATTCTGTTCGATAGGCACGAGTAAAACAACCTACATAGGAAATAAAGCACGATATAAGCAGTATGTCTCCAGGTAGCTGTCGTATACCCAAAGTTATACTATTCGAAAAAGAGGATTATTTTATATTTCATATATTAATTAACACCAACATTTCTCACCTTTTTACAGACTCTGTCCAGCGAACTTTCTCTGTGGCTAACCCACCAATTAACCGGTTTGCTATATCGATTGTAAACGCAGTTTTATCTGCTTCATCTTGACACTTTTGTTTCTTTGCCATCGCTTCATCGAATTTCATTTGGAGAATATTCAACTCTTGTTCAAGCTCATTAAGTCGTTGATTTAAGGCTGTTAGCTTATCTCTGGCATCGTTTAATTCCTTTTCAGCTTCAACTAGAGCACGTTCTTTGGGTTCGACCACAAGATAAACATCATAGAATCGGTTTATATTGATAACCCATGAGCACAAGCCAGCAGCTGCAGATGACTTGGAAATTATTTTTTCTGGATTAAATTCAGGATCTAGAATATAAGGTTGTAATGCCTTTATAACATCTGGGTGAATATGTTTTTTATCGTAGTTAATTAAATTGTCGAGGAATTTGTCAACATTTCCCATCATACCACGGGATGCTTTCCAGCTTCGGTCCTTGGGTATTTTTCCATTGACAGAAAATAGTACTAATACAGCTCCACATACACTAACGACAGCATCCGGTGGTGATCCAAACGATTTTAGCTCCGTTAAGTTATTCTTATTTAGGGTATTTAGCGCTTCCTGGGCAGCAAGAAGAGCTGGTTGAGCCTTACGAAAATCTTCCTCACATAGTTTGGCTTTTGCGCCTACGTCTTCCTCAATCTGACGAACATTCTTTTCCTCCTTAGTAGCATAAGCACGTTCCTTTGACACCTTTTCATTCTCTGTGCTAACGACGACAATAAGATTATCCGCCTCCTGATTTTTAACTTTCAGCTCGACTTCTTGCAATTTGAGAACATCCTGTAGTGCATCTACTTCATTCGTGCAACTAGCCAGTTTAATTAAGCCATTTTCTAAGCGAGAACGACGTTCTAAATTTGCATTGACCTTTTCATATAGCAGCTTAGAATATAGCGAAATGAGCTCAAGAAAAGATTTTGGCGTAGTATAGTTGTACCGTTTTGCGTTTGCTAGATAAAGCTCGGAAATATCGTTTACAGTCTTATGTACATATGCCATGAACTTAGCTACAGGAGGCGCCAATTCTATTGGAAGAACCGTAATCTCTGAGAGAAAACGCATTGATACAGACTCAAGTGCCTGCTGTGGCCACTCATGAAACCAATCTATTGTAGTACAGTTAACAAGGGCAGGAAATTTTCTTGAACGTACACGAAGAGTTGCACCTACAGGGGAAAAACATAGCACAACCTTGAGAAGACTACGCACTTTCTCAATAAAATATTTCCAGCAGTTCTCTCGACTGTCAATAATGCCAAGTTGCTTGACTTCATTACGCACAGCTCCAATCACGTTTTCCATTTCATCATCAGGAAAAAGTTCATGTATATCACCAGATGCGAGAAGATCGTTAACAAGAACTAAAAATTGTTCACGTGCCACCTCAGAATCAGTCATTAGAAAGCAACATGCTGTGCTCTTGACTCCTGCTTTTGAATACAATACAGCAATATTAGTTTTCAAATCATTCACACTATAATCCTTTGTAAGCTGAATCTGAAAAACGTCCAGAGAAGATATAAAGGCCGCTAGGCGAGTAAGAGATTGTTTTCCTGAACCGCCAACTCCAATGAGTAGGGCATATCCTCTGGAAGATTCTAATATTCGACTTATCCTGCACACATGTGACATGGCGTCATCAAAAAGAACCAAGTTCATGGCACCTACATAGTCATTGTAGCGCAGCTGAGCTTCCTCCAACAAGACTTTCAGACGGTCCCAATTTTGTATAGGCATATATTTAATATCTGAAAGTCCTTTCGCAAAGTGACAATATATATGAGGCTGCGCATAAACAATGTCCTCACTTACACCTTCAATTCCTTTTCGTACTACCTCAACAACAATTTTCTTAAAATTTCCTATATCAGTTTGGTCGACCAGCTTATCACCATATACACGGAAACATTCGTGAACCCACAATCGTATCAGTTGATTAAAAGTGGGGCATGTTTCGTTATTAGCATAAAGAACACCCTAGGAGAGATTTATTAGATTAGTACAATACAAATTCTTTAACTTACCGTAAATATGTTGGCAAGGTCCCGTAAATTAAAGTTGTAGTGAAACTTCATAGCTGTGGGAAGAAACGACCCGACCACCTTTAAATGTAAGGCAATTGCTGTATTGACAAGTGCTGTACACTCTTTGATAATGTTCTTATCAAACTTATGTTGTGGATTTTCCAAATGCTGAGAGAGTATTGAGTTAAGAATGTGGAATAATGCGTCTTGGCTGGGTTGACTGTGAAAGAAAAACGTACGTCATTACTGTATTTATTGTTACTTATAATAGATACATGACTTACTTAACTGCAAAAGAGCAAAAGTGTCTTTGTAATCTTGGATTAATAGTAAAGGAACCTGCTGAAGGATTCATGCATGCCACAATATTGCATTTATGTATATCTTTCAATGTCATTTTAATCCGATCATACCAATGGTGATAATCCATGAACTGCCTGATTAAAGTATGTGGTTGAACTGTAAAATACTTATCGACTTCGGGCATATTCATATCATCAACAAAGTATATCATTTTTTTGTTTCCTATAGGGCCATAATTGCGACCTGCCTTCTTTTCAAGTGGCTTTTCTAGTATTCGCTGCAACATTTCTGATGTAGTATAAAAGTTGAATGGGACATTGGTTACAGCAAATTTGTCTGTGGGTAAAGTGCTTAATTTAGCATTCATCAATATTGTCTTGCCTGATCCAGAGGGCCCAATGAGCATCAAAGGATGATCTGCTTCAATTAAAGTATCCATGAAAAAGCGAAGCCGGGTTGTCTCCGCCGAATTAACCAAATTTGATTGCAGCGGAAGATCAGGATCAAGTTCAAAGTCTGGTACAAGATTAGTCCATGGTAAAAACTTTTTGCTTTCATTATGAATATAGTAGGAAAATATATTCCCTGATGATGGAAATTTAACGGCTCTATATTCATTTTGAAACCATTTGCTGAACTCATTGCGCCAATCAATAATTTGATCTTGAAAAAGCGGTGATCCAAAACCCCAAATAACACTAAAGACAAAGTATATTTCATACCAATCTTTTGGGCAGTCATGCGGTACATTTTGTGGGGTGAGCATACTGTCTAATAAGAAGCAAGTCATTTGTAACCGTGCAATATCAGAAATGGGAGTGATGCTTTTAAGTCGGCTTCTGAACAAATCAAGGAGTGGTGGTATGTATTTATCAAATAAAACGTTAAGTGTAGCTACTTCACTGGCGTTGGTTCGTGTACCCAGCCAAGATTGAATAAAGGGTGTCCATCCCAAGTCCTGTGGATTTATATAAAGAATTCCAGCCCGTGATACTGTAGCTGGGGTTGCCGTTCGCAGCGATGCAATCTCAAAAAGTAAACGCATCTCTTTAGTTAGCGCAATTCGCTCATTGCTAGCCAAAGTTAGGACTTTGTTATCATCCATCACAGTGTTTAGGCTTTCAATCCACATAGGATCAATGTCACCATCCAAAACAATCCACTTTGGACCTGTACCACCCAAATTAGCTTGATCACGCATTAAAATTGAGAACAAGCCATCCTTCCATTCGCGTGTTGCTGGATTGACAATTCCAAACAGCTCATCATTTGTCACTGCTTTTGGATTAAGATCATTGTAATGCGGCTTCCTCTTCTGATTATGATATGTCTTGTTCAGCGTTTTCCAAACCTCAGACTTTCCAGTTCCTGCGAATCCAATTATAAATACAGAATGGCGAACTGCAAATAATTCTTCAAGTTGAACTATCTTTAAAATGAACCCATCCTCTGGTTGCAGTTTTAGGTCAATCGCCGATCTCTTAATAACTGCCTCAAATTCATAGTTGCGTTTTCGAGGTACATCCAATGCTGGAAATAAGTCGCCTATAAGACCCATAAACACCGGAAGGTCATCTGTTACAATCTTCGGAATATTAAAATCACGCAATGCCCGCATAAGTACTTGATCCTCAGGACGCTGTCGATCGTCTCGCTAAAAACAATACATTTATCTCTTAATATATAGTCTAATTCGTTCACTAAATCCGCACACTATCGATATCAAAAGCGTACGGAGAGCTACAAATTGAAAATATTGCAAGCCAAAACAGATTAATAAAAGAATTCTTATAATACAATACCTTTGTATACACGAAAAGCTATAAGAAAAACAACATTATCTGATTTTGAGGCTTTTTCCAACAATTTTATTTTGCATGGAAATGATCGAACGACTCGAAGTGGTGGGATATTAATTTTAGTACGCCTACTGATGCAGAGATTGTCTAAGTTGTTTTATCCTACATAATATCTATATTTCATAATGATATGTTCCTCCTTCTGATATTCAATTTTATATGAAACATATAACTTGTATTTACGAAGTTTCACACACGTGCCGGTGTTGGAGGATTTTAATTTACCTAACATCTTTTGGTTATTATGCACTGCATGATTTTATAACTCGGCCTCGCAACTTTCGCTCTTCGCCGCCGAATTAAAGTTGCGCACTCGAAGGCAGTGTTAAGCAAATGATCAGCAACGAAGGTTTGCTAAGACGGCCGGCGGTTAAATTCCAACTATGAGAGGCTCCTTGCCCTTATCTAACGTATTCTATGGTTATTCAGTTACGTCTGCTGCGTTCGCTCTACGTCTTCGGCCATCTCTTGGTAAAACGGTTTCAGCTGTGAGACATTGGCCACCCGCTTCCTTTGTTCTCCTGGCCTTACCAGACGCACAATGTTAGGCGACACGAATTTGGTGAGCGGCGTTTGACAATTGGAGTTTTCGTCAAAGGACCATCGATTCCAATGAAGGCTGCCACTCTTGTATTCGGAGGTTGTTGTGTCTGCCCTGGTCCTTTGATGCAAGATGGAGATTAATGTGGACGATATAAAATATTTTTTTTAACTTATCCGCGGCTCGCTACCCAACATCAGGAAAGCTGGACTGAACCCTGACACGTGAGGCCTTCTTTTGACTTCTCTCCACTCTGTTGCCGAACAGGTACTCCCCTTGCACGACCTGGGAGGCCTTTTTTCGGTTGCTGCTTGTTGTTTTCTCAATTCTGTTGTTGCCTAGTAGGTGCTTCCCTACCTGACCTGGGAAGCCATCAGTCGGCCTCTCGTTCGTTTCCTTTATCGTGGTTGCCGGGCAGGCACTGCGCGATGGCTACCAGCTCGTCCTTGCGCCGCTGGTGTATACAACGCACGTCTACCCTTGGGTTGTGGCACTCACCTGATTCCATAATGATTTCCCTCTTATATGGACTGTAGCTTGTGCTGTAATCCGTGGACACACTTCTCGTTCCGTGAAATTACGTGTTTTTAATGTTTCTCAACTCCTCCCACTTCGAAAAGGCATTATGGAACACCAATAGCATTGTGTTGCAATGTTTTGAGCGTGGAAGGGGCCCGAACGAAATCTGCCCATTTTCTTCTCTGTAATCTGGGAACTTGGCTGGCTCTTTGGCGATCCTGGCATGCATACTTGCAACCCATTCAGAGGGCTACCAGTGCTTGATGACAGGTCTCTAGAGGACGCCTCGATAGTACGTCGGCCACGACATTGAGCTTCCCTCGACGGTAGTGAACGTCAAATTGGAACTGTTGTTCCAGGATCCGCGGGATCCTTCCTCAAGGGCTTTGGATCGATCCAAAGCCACGTGGATCCGTTACCCTTGTAGGTGGCAATGCAACTTCCGGATCGACCATACAATTGCTAACCACTCTTTCTCGTTGGCGGCATAGGTCACCTCAGCTTTCAGCATCTTCCGAACCGCGCTCGCTATCACCAGCTCCTGTTCCTTTTTAAATCGGTCTGTTTTCCTTCCCCACAAATTAAATGTCCCAGGAAGACCAACCTCTCCCTGAAGAACCTGCACTTCATATTCAGCCTGAGATTAGCCTCCCTTAATAAGCGTAATACCTCCCATTCTTTCAATGCCCCCATTACCATAATATGGTCTATTACCGTGTCCTAGGTGTCGTGCCTTAAGGAACCACGGACTGCTTGGAATTATCGCAAAACCGCTATGAAAATAAGGCCATTATTATTCAATCTCACATATATGAGCTATTTAATATGAAACCTTTCAATTATGTAGACTGGGAGTCTGAGAGTGTAGACAGTATAATTGGCGGCTCTTAAATATCTCGAGAGTGGCCATTTTTATTGAAATTTTTAATAAATAGAGGTATGACCTTGGCCAATCGAGAATCTCTGCGGAATGAAGGAAACGAGCTTAGCTGTAACTAGCCGCAACATTGGCAAGTCGTGTTACATTTATGCTATTCCTATTTAAAGAATTAACGCCTTTGTGGCGATTTTAGGTTTAGACATGTAACAAGGAGTTGCTACATCCAACGGTGTGCCATATGCAAACAACTTCATCGTAATGTCTCCGATAGCGTAAGTAACGGTCTTCATAATGGCCAATCACAGTATACGAAACTGTTTTTTAACACTTATTATAGTTTACGAAATGTTATAATATTGCTCAGCAGTCAACTCGAAATAGCTGTACCCAGAAAGTGTGCGGATGTCAAGACGTCAAGATCATTGGGATGCTATGAAAGTGGAAGTAATGGACGAGAATTAATAATTGCCGTGATGTGGCAGACGAGCGTGCGCAGCGAATCGAAGTCCAAGATGGAAGGGCCGACAGAGCGATAAAAATGGTGCTTCGCAGTCTTCACATCGGCTTCCCATAGCCCGCCAAAGTGTGGAGAGCGAGGATGGAACAACGACCATTCAATTGAATCGGATAGGCAAAACTCGTGAACAGCTTTGACATGCTCGTCACTCAGGAACAGGTGGCTCAAATCTGCCAGCTCATTCTTAGCGCCTACGAAGTTTGTCGCATTGTCAGACCAGATCCTTGAAGGTCGAGTGCGAGTCAGGATGAACCGTTTTAGGGCGTTTAGAAACGATATTGCAGACAAATCCTTTACAAGTTCTAAGTGTACTGCCTTTGTAGCGAAGCATATGAACAGGCTAATGTAGCATTTCACGGGAGCCCTGTTGCGGACTTCGCTTTTGTAGAAGAATGGTCCACAGTAATCAACGCCAGTGACCATAAAATGATACGATGTGTCGAGACGATCAGCTGGTAGATCTGCCATTATATGCTCTGCCAATCGTGGCTTGACACGAAAACAGATTGTACATTTGTCAACAATGCTAGAGACTGTTTTACGACCGCCAATGCGTGGCGCTATCTAGCTTTTGCAGCAGTGTGTGTACTATGATGCAGCCGGCGATCTGTTCCACACTGCCCAAAAATGAGAGTTGAACTTATCTGAGAATTCGCGCAGTTGTGTCGTCGCACCCTTATCCACCTTTATTAAACCCAAATTTTCAGCAATATGTGCCTGAAAAACAAGAAGCTTGTTATTAAAACGCTTATCAAGCAGTTCTAAAGCGGCAGCATAATTAGCGTTTGACATTTCCAACGAGCGAATTGTATCCAGCGCTGTTCCTCTGAAGCATGACCGTAGATGCTGAAGTTTTTCAATGTTGGTCAAATACGGATCCTTATCAATGACCGTGGTGAACATATTCGAGAAGTCAGACCATTCTGTTTATCCTCCACTAAACTCTGGCAATTTAAGTTGAGGCAATCGAGAGTGGTTTGGAACAACAAAAGTAGAGCGCGGATTATCGGCTGTGGCGGAATTGAAAGTGGAACAATGTGGAGTCTGCTGAATATTGCTTCGATTTCCGCGCTCGCGTTAAAGGGACACTCGTAGCCGCCTAATGGTTGACTCAAAGCTTGACTGAAGATCCTCTTCAACGCTGGCCTGACTCACATCCAACAAACTATCATAGAATGTTTCAAATTTCGCCTGTAAGTCAGATGCCATGCATATGTAATCTTGCAGCTCGTAGTCATCAACATCGCGAAGTCGCACGGGATCAAGTTCAGAAGACAATCTATTGACTCGATCACTTAAATTCTTAATCTTAACTTTAAGAACTGCAGCCTGTGTTTCAACCGCCACTTGATTAGTAGATGTCGCCTCATTTTCATTTGAACTTGCAACTTCATCAAACATTGTTAACAAACACAACAAAGTTCACACAGCCGAACTACAATACAAAATTTGCGTGCACAAGTGTTTGTTCGAGCGAGATAGCGTATAGCTGGTTAAAGCGCGCGACGATTAACGGCGATTTTTCTACGGCGTCTATGTACAACGACAAACTGTATGCATATGCACAATCAAGCGGTTAAGTACAGTTATCAGAGAGACTTGGTTAAATTGATCACTTTATGTTGAGGCTCGCAGCAGTTGACGCACAACTTTTTGTAAATAAGCGCAATGAAATTATAAAATGAAATTATAAACAAAATGCGTACAGAAGGGAAACGAAAAAGTAATAAAGAAAAATCACGTCGGGGTCACCAAAATGTGTAGTTACAAGCCTTTTTGCAACTAATTAATTAGCACTGCTTTGTGTGCAACAAAATTCGATGTTTTATATTTTGTTTCAAATGTATTTATTTACCGCACAGGGCACTTATTATAGCTAACGAAATGTTATAATATTGCTCGGCAGTCAACTAGAAATAGCTGTGCCTTGCTTGCGATCAAACGAAAAACTAAACTATATGCAAAACGAACTAAATTGAGCTCCGCTCAGAACGATGGGCAGCGGGCGTCAATGCAGGATGCAAAGGGGCCGATGAAGAGAGAAGGCAGCAACTTACAAAGAGCAAACATCATTTGCTCTTAAGCTGTATTTATGATTATTGTCTTCTGCTGTTACTGCACGCAGCCGTCGCTGTTATCTCTACCGGTCACTTGATTAAACAGTCACTAATGCCGTTGTTGCGCTTTTGAGCTTTTTCAATAGCTTTCACAAAGGGAAATAATTAACCTTATTTTATTTATTGTGTTCCAATTTGTTTCTATATTTCTTAAAGTTACGAAAAGAAGGTAGCTAGAGTTATAATTTTGAGTAATGCAAGTGGCCGATGTGTACCAAATGCATGAAGCGAACGACCTTAGCTAACTCGATGAGCATTGAGGCCTTCGCATAAGTAAAGCTAGGGCTATAAAACGATCGTTACAGCGAAAGGCTGCAGTTTTATGTTAATATATACTTAAGAACGAAATTTAGGCAATTGCTATGCAGAGCGAGTATTATAAGATAAATTCAGATGCTCTAACCAGTTGCGAGCTTGCTCCACTTGTTTTGGCTGCGTAGCCAGACGTTCTCCCCCCGTTGGAAGGCATGGGCTTTCAACAGATTCCCTGATGGACAGATTTTCATCCTTTACGAGGACTATGTTGACGCATAAGCCTTGTTTCGGAGTACGCCATTTGGAGCGCTGCTGAAGCAGGGTTAAGTATTCTTCACGCCAGCCAGACCAAAACAGTTGTTGCACTTATGTTACGCATTGCTAGCCATCCAGACGATTGAATTGAAAGTGCGTCATATCACGTCACATCACAGACTAACAACCGAGATAGATTTCCTTACAAAAGAGTCAAAGCGACTAAAAACCAAAACACCATCTAAAAAAAAAGTTCTGTACCAATAACTTAGCATAAATATTACAGCAACACTGTTGCATTACATAAACAAAACCAATTAAAGTGAGCGTGAAATATGATCACCCACTTATGAACTACGCTAAGTAGGCATTTCCGCGCTGACCGCCAATAACATACATATATATATATATATATATAGGCGCATAAGACTCTCTCGCTCTCTTATACTGATAAGACATATACATATATGCAGCCGTTCCGCTGCTGGCGTTACCGGCAGCGTAACTACGTGGCCTTAGCCTTTAGCACTTATGTACATGGACTAAGCGTATTCAATAAAGCATTCTAAAAACCAAACTCAAACGGCAGACACGTGCCAGATTCATTAACTCGTGCAAACAAAATTTCCACCGCCAGAAAAAAAACAGCGGTCCAAGCAAATTAAGAAGTGCACCACAGTTATTCATAAGCTGCATTTCATGATATACTTCAAATAATGCTAACAGCAGCGAAAATCATGAGAGTACAATGCCTTCTGCAGCCAAACTCAAATAATGTCAACAATAATTTATAAACAAAAACTGACCAACAGACAGATGCTAGCATAAACAAGCTTTAGCAGCTCTCCCTTTTCAAAAGTAACGTACTCCAATTATTATTTAGCTTTAAATATAGCGTAAGCCAATTTTTGTGTTCAGTCTTAACCCAGATATTTAAAATAATCCACAGATAGAAATTCACTCTCGTAAAGTAAATTATTTTTATTTTTCCAAAACTTATTACGTTATTATATATAAAAAATTATCGTACATAAAATACAATGAGATAAATTCATTTATAACAATTTGCATAAATTCTAATACGATCAATATTCAAAATATAATTAAAATGAGCTCAAACGAATCTTACGTCTGAAAATCAGCCCCTAACACTTTATTTATAACTTAAAAGTAATAGATCATAGATATTGCAATTATAACCACTGTGTCCGTCATTTCATTAGGACTAAAAAATTATGCAATGCACAATAAAAAATAAGAAACGTTACTTGAGTAGTAAATATTGAGTATGTGTTGAAACTATAAACTATAATAGAAATAGAATAAAACATATATATATAATACATATATGTATGCTACCAAAAGTAATGGAACGGACAGTTCAGCACAACAAATAAATAACTTTAAAGACAAGTTCGAAAAGTCTTATAAATGTGTCAACAGAGACACAAAATCGAAGTAAATATTTTAATATTCCATAACAATCAGTCAATAACCCAATTCAATAATATTGTTGAGATTATTACCAAATATAACGATAAGCTTACAACAGACTATGGGATCAATGTCAAAACTTTTACAACCCATATATACGGGATTGAAAAATATTGGCATCAGAAGTAACAAGAGATAAACATCCACGATGATTTAAACTTCACGCTGAGTTCAATGAAAATGAGCTTGAAGAATTATGTGAATTAAAACCACTAATCGACACAGAATCTGATAGTGAACGCGAGAGACTGGGGGAATCACCCCATTCTGACACAGGGAATACGTAAGACAAGTTTCGTCTAAAATCCCTAAATTTGACTGTAAAAAACTGTCATTAAATCGTTTTTGAATAGCCTTAAGGCTTGTTGAACGAACAAAAGACAACCAAAAGTATTTACGGTTCAGTTTTTTTAAAGGTTTAGCATTCGTAGAACTATCTTCCGGAAAATAAGTCATTCCCCACGACTTTCACTTAGACGGAGAAAATTTCCCAATACCTAGCGATGGCATAATTGATATAGACTTCTGTAAACAATATTGCCAATTAGATTTCACACAATACTTCCAGCCCGTTCTGAACAAGTCCGCCAAATTAAAATTCTCTTACACTTCATTCCCAATCAAGAAATTGATAATGTAATTATATGTTAAAAGCCTAGTTAAAGAACACAACCTCCTACATTGCCAGTCCCGTACGTTACTGATCAGTTGCTCAACACCGCCTTCGAGAGCGCAACTGCGAAGAGCGAAAGCTCCAAGGTGAAGTGGCGAAGGCTCGCGGCAGAGGCAAGCGCACGGCTCGCTAGCGAGCGTACCGGCACTTTTGGATAGACTATCAGGGTGAGCAGGTGTGCAACGAAGAGAAGTGTGAGTGACGAAGTGCAAAGAGCGCAGTGGAGCGCTAGGGCTCCAAGAAAGTGCGGCAGTGATTAAAAATTAAAAACACCAAGTGCGATATTTTTTTAAGTTTTTTGTGAAGTGAAACGAAGGAAATAGAAATAAAAAAAATAAACCTGCAGAAAAGACACGAACAAAAGTGAGTTACATAAATCAACGGATCGAGAATTGCCCAGACATCAAACACGAAAATCGAGCGAGAGTCTACAACAGTCTACTGGTGGTGATCGCCCATGAGTTCGGGCTGGAAAAGGAGGGGCGCGTAGAGGAGCTGCATAAGCGGCACGGCCGCGTCAAAAATCGGAACCAGACCTGAGGAGCTCGCAACTGTACGAGCGTTCGCAGATTCCGTTACCTAGCTTAGCCGTCGCGAGTGTAAAGGAAGTTCATGAGATTAGAAGCTGCGGAGCTCGCCGGACCACAGCGGTCGACGAGGGGCTAGGGCGAACCCCTTACGAAACAAATATTGGCCCTTATATTTCCCGGCCATATTCTCGCCTTTTTCGGCGTTCCGGGGAAGATCATTTGTGATCAAGGCGCGGAATTTTCACGAAGAATTTTTAGCGATTTTAACAAACAATACATGGAGCTACATGTCACTTCTTTTTAAAAATTCTCGAGCAATTCCCCCGTAAAGAGATTGCATTCATTCCTTAACGGAAATTTATCCATCATATATAATAAAAGAAAAGAAGAAAAAGTTAATCGTGATCATAATGATATCTTGGCAGAAACGTTAATTACTTTAAATAACGTCATTCACTCAACCACTAACTACATCTTCATCGTATGAAGATTTCTACGGAAAACAACATCTTTTCGAGCCAGAACACAAAAATCAAATGACAGATTTGAGTTATTAGTAGAACAAGACACTATTTTTAGAAAAGAAAATAGAAGAAATAAATTAGCACTAAATATATAAAAAGAATTAAAAAACGAGAAAGAAGGGCTATCTATGGCACGCCAAAGATCTAATACCCTTGCAGACCCAACCTTTTCATAATGCTCATAGTGCTTTGCCCCTATCTAAGAAGTACCGGGAAAATAGTAAATGCCGAGTTTGGTCAAGATATCTTGATAAACAAAATGTTTTTTCATACAACTTAATTTTCGACCGATCGTTCCTATGGCAGCTATATGATATAGTGGTCCGATCTTTTTTAAGCCGAATGGCAAGCGACAGAACTCATATTTTCCGCCGTGTACCGAAAATGATGTTTTTCACGGTCTTGCTTTGCTAAGTAAATTTGATGGTAACCTGATTTTAAGTCTAAGGTCGTGAAAAATTATGCCTTCTCCATGTTAGCTAAAATCATGTTAATGCATGGCATTGAATATCGATTGGCGATAGTTCGATCATTTAGCTTCCTAAAGCCGATTACCAAACGTTTGCTTTTATTGCCGTTGGGCTGTTATACGTGGATCTTGATGGCCCAATTATACCATCTTTTAGTAATTGTTTGATTTTGTCTTTTGCGATGTGAATATAGTTTTGAAAACACAGGTTCTCTGTCTACCGTACGGATTGTGGCGACGACCGCGGTGTTAAAAGGTAGCGCCTCCTTAGAGGTTGAAAACACCTTTAGTCTCCCTTGTATCATAATTTTAAATTCTTTTTTCACGGAACCGGGTAACACTATGTCATTTACATCGGTGTGGTTTACACTATCGGAGTTATGGTAGGATAAACTTGATTGAAAGCTTTCATTAGGCATTTGCTTTTGATTTTACTGGAGCCGTGAATTGAACTGACAGTAAAGGGCCTGTCGACAGGAATTACATTTTTAGCTCTTTTATGGGCTTTATATAATTCTTTGCCGCTCCTGTGTCTATTAAAATTCTTAGTTCTCCTAGCCAGCTGTCGTTCGATGAACGGTAGCCGGGAGCGTTCCCTAAAAAATGTAACGACTCATACCCACATGCCGAATCGCAGTCATCTTCTATTTCGCTTACTGCTGCTGCAGCTATTTTTTCACGGTATTTTTCAACATAACGAAATAAAATTGTTACAATGTATATCCATGATTAACATAAATATTGATGATAAGGCAGGCACCCCACAGTTCATAATTATAATTATAGAGTATAAACATTGTATAGTATATAAGCATTGTATTAGTAATAAGAGTTCAGGTAAGGTGCTGATGTATTGAAGCTAGTTAAGGGTAAGGAGCCCATTTCGAAGGAAGTTTGAATTTAACCCCCGGCCGCCGTAGGAACCGTGCGTTTCTGATCAGTTGCTCGCTAGCGAGCGAGCTAGCACTTTATGAAGAGCTATCAGGGTAAGTAAACGTGCCCAGAAAAGGAGCGCGAGCGATCATAGTGACAGCGATCACAGTGACAGCGATCACAGTGACAGCGATCACAAGACAGGGCCCCAGTTAAGGAAATTCAGTAGACTAGAAGTTAGTAATCTTTATAGTCTCGGGCGGTCATATTTGTGCTAAACATCGGAAATAACCAATGTTCACCCTAACCTAGTGGGAAAGTGGAGTTGGTGCGAGGCCAATCCCCGATGGTGTAGATGGTCCAAGTCCAAGGCCCGCTAGTACAGATGGTGCGAGGCTGCAGCCCACTTGTGTAGTTGGTATAAGGCCAA
The DNA here is from genome assembly GCF_030788295.1 of Drosophila virilis. Lineage (NCBI taxonomy): Eukaryota > Metazoa > Arthropoda > Insecta > Diptera > Drosophilidae > Drosophila > Drosophila virilis. Next base: position 209,913 of record NW_027212868.1, on the reverse strand, counting down.
GGCCCGATGGCGTAGATGGTGCGACACGACAGCCCGCTAGTGTAGTGAATGCGAGGCCAGGGCCCGATAGCGTAGATGGTGCGAGGCTACGGCCCGGTAGGTAGTATGGGGCTGCGGCGCGATAGAGTAGGTAGCATGAAAGTAGTGCGACTTTGGTCGAAACATTCACTTTCCCCTGACAAGTGCATTTCATACCCTATGTTAGCCAACAACATGAACACCTGCAAGATTTAGGCAACCAAAAATGTGCACAGAAGTCGAGTTCATAAAGCAACAAGAAAAACGGTTGGTCGAAAAGTAATGTGCGCGCCCACCAAACGGGCGAAGTCAAGACAAACGCGTGCCGCAGTCGACATCGGCGTCAAGGGACCGTTAAGGTGTCGTGGTTGGTTGAACAGTGGGACGAATTCAGTTCAGACGCGGTGAAAATTAAATTCGTCCGTACAGTCGGCGAAGGCGGTGATGACGGGTGTGCATAAGAAAAGGCAGTAAAAAAAAAAAATGTACAAAGACTAAAAATTAAAAACACCAAGTGCGATTTTTTTTTAAGTTTTTTGTGAAGTGAAAAGAAGGAAATAGAAATGAAAACAAAATAAACCTGCAGAAAAGACACGAACAAAAGTGAGTTACATAAATCAACGGAATCAAAAATCGGAACCAGACCTGAGGATCTCGCAACTGTACGAGCGTTCGCAGAATCCGTTACCTAGTTTAGCCGTCGCGAGTGTAAAGGAAGTTCATGAGATTAGAAGCTGCGGAGCTCGGACCACAGCGGTCGACGAGGAGCTAGGGCGAACCCCTTACGAAAGAAAATTTTGGCCCTTATATTTCCCGGCCATATTCTTGCCTTTTTCGGCGTTCCGGGGAAGATCATTTGTGATCAAGGCGCGGAATTTTCAGGAAGAATTTTTAACGATTTTAACAAACAATACATGGAACTACATGTCACTTCTTTTTAAAAATTCTCGAGCAATTCCCCCGCAAAGAGATTGCATTTATTCCTTAACGGAAATTTATCTATCATATATAATAAAAGAAAAGAAGAAAAAGTTAACCGTGATCATAATGATATCTTGGCAGAAACGTTAATTACTTTAAATAACGTCATTCACTCAACCACTAACTACATCTTCATCGTATGAAGATTTCTACGGAAAACAATATCTTTTCGACACAAATGCGACATTTAATAACCAACATGACTATTTACAAAAACTTAACGAATTACAGACAACTTTATACCCACAAATAAAAGACAAAAATCAAATGACAGATTTGAGTTATTAGGAGCACAAGACACTATTTTTAGAACACAGAAGAAACAAATTAGCACTCAATATATAAAAAGAATTAAAAAACGAGAAAGAAGGGCTATCTATGGCACGCCAAAGATCTAATAGCCTTGCAGACACAACCTTTTCATAATGCTCATAGTGCTTTGCCCCTATCTAAGAAGTACCGGGAAAATAGTAAATGCCGAGTTTGGTCAAGATATCTTGATAAACAAAATGTTTTTTCATACAACTTAATTTTCGACCGATCGTTCCTATGGCAGCTATATGATATAGTGGTCCGATCTTTTTTAAGCCGAATGGCAAGCGACAGAACTCATATTTTCCGCCGTGTACCGAAAAATTTGATGTTAACCCTGATTTTAAGTCTAAGGTCGTGAAAAATTATGCCTTCTCCATGTTAGCTAAAATCATGTTAATGCATGGCATTGGATATCGATTGGCGATAGTTCGCTCATTTAGCTTCCTAAAGCCGATTACCAAACGTTTGCTTTTATTGCCGTTGGGCTGTTATACGTGGATCTTGATGGCCCAATTATACCATCTTTTAGTAATTGTTTGATTTTGTCTTTTACGATATCTGCCGTACCCATTGGATGTGAATATAGTTTTGAAAACACAGGTTCTCTGTCTACCGTACGGATTGTGGCGACGACCGCGGTGTTAAAAGGTAGCGCCTCCTTAGAGGTTGAAAACACCTTTAGTCTCCCTAGTATCATAATTTTAAATTCTTTTTTCACGGAACCGGGTACCACTGTCATTTACATCGGTGAGGTTTACACTATCGCAGTTATGGTAGGATAAACTTGATTGAAAGCTTTCATTAGGCATTTGCTTTTGATTTTACTGGAGCCGTGAATTGAACTGACAGTAAAGGGCCTGTCGACAGGAATTACATTTTTTAGCTCTTTTATGGGCTTTATATAATTCTTTGCCGCTCCTGTGTCTATTAAAATTCTTAGTTCTCCCAGCCAGCTGTCGTTCGATGAACGGTAGCCGGGAGCGTTCCCTAAAAAATGTAACGACTCATACCCACATGCCGAATCGCAGTCATCTTCTATTTCGCTTACTGCTGCTGCAGCTATTTTTTCACGGTATTTTTCAACATAACGAAATAAAATTGTTACAATGTATATCCATGATTAACATAAATATTGATGATAAGGCAGGCACCCCACAGTTCATAATTATAATTATAAAGTATAAACATTGTATAGTATAAGCATTGTATTAGTAATAAGAGTTCAGGTAAGGTGCTGATGTATTGAAGCTAGTTAAGGGTAAGGAGCCCATTTCGAAGGAAGTTTGAATTTAACCCCCGGCCGCCGTAGGAACCGTGCGTTTCTGATCAGTTGCTCGCTAGCGAGCGAGCTAGCACTTTATGGAGAGCTATCAGGGTAAGTAAACGTGCCCAGAAAAGGAGCGAGCGATCACAGTGACAGCGATCACAAGACAGGGCCCCAGTTAAGGAAATTCAGTAGAGTAGAAGTTAGTAAAACTTGTAACCAAAGTGAATGTAGTCGAAGGAATAAAGGGAAATGCTAATCTTTATATTCTCGGGCGGTCATATTTGTGCTAAACATCGGAAATAACCAATGTTCACCCTAACCTAGTGGGAAAGTGGAGTTGGTGCGAGGCCAATCCCCGATGGTGTAGATGGTCCAAGTCCAAGGCCCGCTAGTGCAGATGGTGCGAGGCTGCAGCCCGCTTGTGTAGTTGGTATAAGGCCAACGCCCGATGGCGTAGATGGTGCGACACGACAGCCTGCTAGTGTGGTGAATGCGAGGCCAGGGCCCGATAGCGTAGATGGTGCGAGGCTACGGCCCGCTAGAATAGGTAGTATGGGGCTGCGGCGCGATAGAGTAGGTAGCATGAAAGTAGTGCGAGTTTGGTCGAAACATTCACTTTCCCCTGACAAGTGCATTTCTACCCTATGTTAGCCAACAACATGAACACCTGCAAGATTTAGGCAACCAAAAATGTGCACAGAAGTCGAGTTCATAAAGCAACAAGAAAAACGGTTGGTCGAAAAGTAATGTGCGCGCCCACCAAACGGGCGAAGTCAAGACAAACGCGTGCCGCAGTCGACATCGGCGTCAAGGGACCGTTAAGGTGTCGTGGTTGGTTGTACAGTGGGACGAATTCAGTTCAGACGCGGTGAAAATTAAATTCGTCCGTAAAGTCGGCGAAGGCGATGACGACGGGTGTGCATAATAAAAGGCAATAAAACAAAAATGTACAAAGATTAAAAATTAAAAACACCAAGTGCGATATTTTTTTAAGTTTTTTGTGAAGTGAAAAGAAGGAAATAGAAATGAAAACAAAATAAACCTGCAGAAAAGACACGAACAAAAGTGAGTTACATAAATCAACGGAATCAAAAATCGGAACCAGACCTGAGGATCTCGCAACTGTACGAGCGTTCGCAGATTCCGTTACCTAGCTTAGCCGTCGCGAGTGTAAAGGAAGTTCATGAGATTAGAAGCTTATTCAAGATATCTTGAAAAACAAAATGTTTTTTCATACAAAAACTTAATTTTCGACCAATCATTCCTATGGCAGCTATATGATATAGTAGTCCGATATTAATAGGATTTTGCATATATATGAGGAGTAAAGTAAAACTAATAAATGCCGAGTTTGGTCAAGATATCTTGAAAAACAAAATGTTTTTTTATACAAAAACTTAATTTTCGACCGATCGTTCCTATGGCAGCTATATGATATAGTGGTCCGATCTTAATGAGATTTTGCATATATATGAAGAGTAAAGTGAAACTTATAAATGCCGAGTTTGGTCAAGATATCTTGATAAACGAAATGTTTTTTCATACAAAAACTTAATTTTCGACCGATCGTTCCCATGGCAGCTATATGATATAGTGGTCCGATCTTAATAGGATTTTGCATATATATGAGGGGTAAAGTAAAACTAATAAATGCCAAGTTTGGTCAAGATATCTTGATAAACAAAATGTTTTTTCATACAAAAACCTAATTTTCGACCGATCGTTCCTATGACAGCTATATGATATTGTGGTCCGATCCAGCTGGTGATGGTTTTCACATATGTGCTGCGTGCAACAGAAAGAGGGAGTTCTGCAAAGTTTCATTAAGATAGCTTTAAAACTGAGTTCGCATAGAAACAGACGGACGGACAGACGGACATGACTATATCGACTCGGCTGTTGATGCTGATTAAGAATATATATACTTTATGAGGTCGGAGATGTCTCCTTCTATGCGTTACACAGTTCACGACAAAATTATAATACCCTCTGTAAAGGTATAACAAGTAAGAAGTTCTAGTCGGGAGGTCCTGACTAAGGAATACCCTGAACCCTTTTATTCCACCATCAAATAAATTAAAAGAAAAAAGTTCCCTTGGCGGGGTTCGAACTCGCAACTGACAACAGTACTTGCTGTCGACTCTACTCAACAGCCACACCAATAATTTAGTATTAAGGAACTAAAATAGCATTACAGAAAAAAGTCACAATTACCATGCTGTTAGAATGCGTAGCAGAGGCGTATGAATGTGTGTGAACATGTATGCAGAAATTCTAAAAACTGCTGCCTCATCTAATTGTGCAGCTCCATATAACTTTGGTTTATTCTTAACCGTTCTTTATGAAATTTTCTACAGTATATCTTATTGATCTATGATATATAAAATATTCTATATATTTGGGTATTCGGAAAAAGTTAATTGCATTTAAATTGTGACTTAAATTGGTTGGCAATATAAGTTGGATAATTTATATATATATATATATATGTATATATATTCAGACAATTGCCTATCACTTTTCTTTAGAAAAAAAGTATGGCGGAAAAAAAATGGCGGATATTGCCGAATATATATATGGAAAAGATATTTTGTATTTACTTATCTTTGCCAAAAACCTTGTGTAGGGGTGAACGGCTTATATAAATCCGGCTCGAAGAACCAATGCTTGTGGGGGTGGCGTCAGATAAATAATCCTCAGGTTAGTGAAGGAAACCAATGGTTATTTTCGTATTAACCTTTATTAGAAAAATTCGGCTGCTTGTAACAAACTCTGAATATTCATTTTACATATCTTTGGTTGGAATTACGGAGGTGGAAAGGAGACCACAAGAGAGTGCTCAGTGTATCTGGGATCGTATTAGTGAGTGAGTCTCTCTCAGTGAGTGAGTCTGTCTCACTGAGTGACTCTTTCACACTGAGTGAGGTTCAGTCAATGCTGTGTTCAGACTAGCAATGAACTGGCATGAACAGTGATCATAATGATATGTTGGCAGAAACTTGTATTACTTACAATAACGCGATTCACTTAACCACTAACTATACACCTTATGAAGATTTCTACAGAAGACTACATCTTTTCGACACACATGCGACATTTAATAACAAACATGACTATTTACAAAAACTGAACGAATTTCAAACAACTTTATACCCACAAATAAAAGACAAAATAGAAAAAAACATTCAAGCCAGAACAGAAAAATCAAATGACAGATTTGAATTATTCGAAGCACAAGACACTATTTTTAGAAAAGAAAATAGAAGAAACAAATTAGCACTTAAATTTTCCAAGCACCAAGTCCTCTTGGACAACGCTATAACACTCGTAACTATAAAAAACCAAAAGATACACAAATCAAAAATTATAAAAAGAATTAAAAGTAAGTAGAAGGTTCTAGTCGGGATCTCCCGACCAGGGGATACCCTGAACCCTCTTCTTTCAACATCAAATGCATATATATATTCTATTTTAGAAGCTATATGTCAAGTTCGGTGATCTAGCCCTTATTATTCACCAAAATTGCCCAAAAAACAGGATATCGATATCGGATATTTTATCGATTGCTTGGAAACGGAGTAAGTTATCGATTATCGGAAATAAACTCGATCTGCGCGGGAACAAGGAGCACCAACATCTAAAATTTCAAGTCTCTAGCTCTTATAGGTTCTGATTCCTTGCGTTAATACATACGGACGGATGGCCAGACAGACGGACATGGCTAGATCGACTCGGCTATTGACGCTGATCAAGAATATACATACTTTATGGGGTCGGAGATGCTGCCTTCTGCCTGTTACATACATTTTCGCACATATGCAATATACCCTTATACCCATTTTTAATGGGTTCAGGGTATAAAAAAGTAAGAGGTTCTAGTCAAGAGTTCCCGGCTAGGAAAACCCTGAACACCTCTTATTCCAACATCAAATAAATTAAAAAAAAAAAAGTTCGCTTCACAAGGTTCGAACCCGCAACTGACAACAGTACTTGCTGTCGACTCTAGGAAAAAAAAATTTGTTCCACGGTAGGGCTCGAACTCGCGACAGACCGCACCACTTGCTATGCCTCTACTCAGCAGCCACACCAATAATTAAGTACTTATGATAATAAAGGAACTAAAATAACATTACAGAAAAAAGTCGCAATAACCATGCCGTAAGAATGCGAAGCAGACGCGCATGAATGTATGTTTGTACATGTATACAGAAATTCTTAAAACTGCTGCCCCATTCAAAAGTCTGTTAATTATTGCATTTTATAAAACGCGGCGTCAGTTCCGTATTGTTGTTATTGCCTGTTTTGATTCTTTTGCTTTGGTGCTCCCCTGTGCATACAATTGTTTCTGCGTGTGTTCACTGCATATTTTCTGCTTGTGCATCGCGCTCTCGCAAATGTTTTCTATTGCTTTTCGCTCCAAACAATTTGTTTGTGTACGAAAAATTGTTTTTTGAGTGTTTACTTGCTCTATCTTGTGCACCGTTTTCGTTTTGCTCTGCGCTTTCACAACTTGCATATGCATTTAATAATTATGTCGTGCTGTAAGAAACCGTGCACGTTCAAGCAGGCTGACGATTCTGCACTGCCGCAATTTGTTAATTGCTGGCTGTGTGAGAATATGATGCATGCTAAATGTGCAGGTCTCACTGGGCGTGATTACGACAAGATCGCTGCTATTGCCAAGAAGGGCTGCGCTGGCTTGCGTTGGTCGTGCCCAGAGTGCATCGACAAGCAAATTGATTTCTCCAGAATGTATAATTCTGTGAGAAATCAATTCTTAAAATTAAATAATGTGACTAAGCAGCTCTCGAGTAATTTTGACTCGAGTTTCGAGTTGCTTGGCAAATATAAATTTGAGTCCCCAACCAATCGCCGGTTGAAGCCTCAACTTTTGCAATTGCCCTCTACGTCTGTTCAGACACCTACGACTTTCTTGTCCCTTCCTAGTAACTTGGATGTATCTCCAATGTTGTGAGCGACTGTCTCCTGTTTCAACCCCTGCACTAGTCCCAGTAGAGCCCGTACCTGATCCCGTCTCAGTTAATCAAACTGCCTCAGCCCCGTCAGCTCCTGGCCGCAAAGGTAGACCTGCACGCAATCTTGCCCCGATTGTTAAAAACAATCATTGTGCCTCTTTAGCTCCTCCAACTCCTGTATTACCTACAGCCCCATCAGCGCCTACTTTAACGGTAGTTGCCCCTCGTAGGCAAGTTTTTGTGTCTCGGCTTTCGTCGGACACCACTTCTGAGTCATTGGCAGCCTATATTGTTAGCAAATCTTCTGCTAGCGTGTCAATAACCAAATTTAATTTCTCCACCCTTCGTGAAATATCATCATTCAAAATAAATGTTTTACATGATATGTTCCCAATCATTTGTGATCCCAAATTTTGGCCTCCACACATGATTGTTCACGAGTTCAAGCCTAAAAACCGTAACCAGCCTGTCACCCTTTCAGTCCCTTCAATACAGGGTACCATTTCTGACCCAAAAAACTAGCTTCATCTTCTGAACAAATCTTTATTAATTATCAGAGGTCTCATTTCAACGCTTAAAAATTTTTTCATGGCCAGCTCTTCCTTCGATTCGGATATAATAGCATTTTCAGAAACATGGTTAAACTCAACCATATCTGATATTGAGATTTTACCGAATGACTATTTTGTTTTGAAATGATCGGCCGACTCGAGGTGGTGGGGTGTTAATTGCCGTTAAAACCACTCTCCAGTCTAAACTATTCTGTTTTACTACGCCTACGCCTACTATGCCTACTGACGCTGAACTTTTCTGTTTTACTACGCCTACTGACGCTGAGATTGTCTCAGTTAACGTGTCTTTTCCTACACGGAATATCTATGTAACATGCTCTTATGTCCCACCTTCTTCTGATATTCAAGTTTATATGAATCATATTACTTGTATTAAAGAAGCTTCTTCTCACGTGCGTGATAATGACCTATTAATGGTGTTGGGTGATTTTAATTTGCCGAACATCTCTTGGTCATTATTCACTGCTGAAAATTATCTAGTGCCCTCAGCACAGCACGATTTTATAGACTTGATGCTTGATCCTTCGTTGTTTCAAATCAATTCAATTTCTAATCATATGAATAGAACACTTGACCTTGTATTTGTTAACGACTACCTTATATCTAATGTGTCTAGGTCCCCTTCTTTATCTCTTCCTGAGGATGTCTATCATCCAACTTTAGAGATTGCAATGCTAAATTGTAATCCTTTCATTTTGTGCTCATCAGCCAATATGCCCCGCTATTGCTTTCGCAAAGGAAATTATTCTTTGCTGAATCAGCTTATTTATTCAACCGATTGGTCTTTCTTATATGACTCAGTTGATATGAATACAGCCATTAATTTTTTTTATATCACCCTAAACTCCCTCTTAGATGTGTGTATTCCTAAGTCAATTCCTTCGACTATTTTTTCAAAACCACCCTGGTTTACTCCCAGATTATCACATCTAAAAAATGTAAAATCCAAATATTTTAAAAAGTTTAAAAAGTCTGGTTCGTGTACAGACTTGGCTAAATATTCCATAGCCAAGTCGAACTTCTTTCTTCTTAATTCTCAATGCTATGCGAATTATCTAACTCGTTGTAAAAGGCAATTCGCCCGAAATCCGAGACAGTTTTATAATTTTGTAAACTTGAAGCGTAAATCTTCAAGTTTGCCATCTTCTTTTTTTCTTGGGATGGATAAAGCTAGCAATGACACTGATTCTGCTAACCTCTTTGCTAATTTTTTCCAATCAACTTACTCTTCGGTCTGTCCTAATACTAATTCTTACCCTTATACTATTTCCTCCGCTAGTTCTATACCTCCCCCCATTATTTCACACTCCTCTCTCCTATTAGCTATTAACTCTCTAAAATCTTCTTACTCTCCTGGGCCGGACAATATTCCTAGTTGTCTACTCAAGGAGTGTAGTTCTTCCCTTTTCTATCCATTGCTAAAGCTTTTTAATCTATCCCTTGAAACTTCTGTCTTTCCATATCTTTGGAAAGAATCTTATATCATTCCTCTTCACAAGAAAGGTGGGAAGTCTGATATACAAAATTACAGGGGCATTGCAAAACTAACCGCTAATCTTAAATTATTTGAAAAAATAATCACTTCGAATTTGCAGCATTTCTGCAAATCAGTTGTTTCGCCTGTTCAACATGGATTTGTAAAGAATCGGTCAACTACGAGCAATCTGCTTGAGTTTACTTCCTTGGTAAATGATGCTTTCCTTTCGAAAATGCAAACTGATGTCATTTACACTGACTTCAGTAAGGCGTTTGACTCTGTGCACCATGACATTTTACTTTTTAAACTTGACCGAATAGGTTTCCCTCTGTCCCTTTTAATTTTAATTAATGCTTATTTAAAAGGACCCAAAGAGTAATACTGAGGTTGACTACCTCTAAAAGGGTTCACGTTACTTCTGGTGTTCCTCAAGGTAGTCATCTTGGACCTTTACTCTTTACTCTTTTTATAAATGATCTTCCCTCTGTTATATCACATGCCCGTGTACTCATGTATGCGGACGATGTCAAACTTTTTTCATCATACACTAACCCCCTACATCATTCTCGTCTGCGTGTTCGGCAAATCAATTGCATCTAAATTGTTCAAAGTGTATGTTTATGACATTTAATCGTACTACACCTTATCTTGTCAGTTATACAATCGACAATATCCCTTTGCAACGTATACTAACAGTTAAGGATATAGGCGTTATTTTTGATTCTAAGCTCTGTTTCAATCTTCATATAGATACCATTGTTAATGAGGCAAAAGGTGTACTTGGATTCATTAAACGATGGTCTAAAGAGATTGGTACCCTAATCTTCGGTTGCCGTCCTACTCCAGCAGACTGCTTCTTCTTAACCTTCCGTCGTTAACCAACCGTAGGACAATTCTCGGTGTTGTCCTTCTACATAAGTTGATTATTGGCGACATAAATTCTCCTTTTCTGCTAGGGCGTCTTCAATTCTCTGTTCCGGCTAGACCAACCAGAAATTATCGCCCCTGATTACTATCTACGTGCACAACAGATTACGCTATGCACAAAAAATTATAATAGTTTGCATCACGTTTTCTCTACCGAACTGTCTCTACCCCTAATAAAATCGTTGCTTTCAGGATACCTTCGGGAAGTCGCTGACCATTCCCAGCTATGAGCAGGGACATAGCTTGCCGGACAGGCTGAAAAATTTTCCCCCACCGGGTCGGTGATTTCCCATTACTTTTCTCTTTGACCTATCCACTTAACACTCTTTATCTAACTTACATTGCTTTACTTTACTAACAATTTTCTTACTTTCTTTTTTCCTATCTATTGTATTTTCTTTATTAATATAGCAAATTAAGATTATTTTTAATTTTACTTGAGATCACTTTTTACCTACTTCTGCTTAGATGTAGGCTCTAATAGCGTCACTGACAAAATTAGCTGTGAAAAGGGGCACAGCTGCCCGGACTGGCAAATAAAACACCTCCATCGGTCGGTGATGGTATTTAGAAAATTGTATCCTTTAACTAGGCTTTTGGCATATAATTCTATTGTACAATCTTTTGAATAATGAGGAAGACACTCGTTTTGTCGACCATTAATAAATAAATAAATAAATAAATAAAAAATCTAAACCATCCAAAAGGTCAATACTATCGACCATAGATCGCTTGTATGACCCGCTTGGACTCATACAGCCGGTAATTGCCAGGCTAAAATCTTTATGCAGCAGATCTGGAAGGAGAAGCTTGAGTGGGACGAGAGCTTGCCATCATCACTGGCAACAGCTTGGCATGATCTTTGCTGCAGTTTTGAGAAGGCACAGTTTCTTAAATTTCCTCGTGTCGTGTCAATACCTGCAGTAGAGTTAGAAGTTCACGGTTTCTGCGACGCCAGCATCGAAGCATATGGGGCTATGTGTACGTCCTTTCTCGACGAACATCAGCCAGTTGTCAGCTGTTGTGTTCCAATTCGCGTGTAGCTTCACTGAAAACAATCACAGTTCCAAAGCTAGAGCTCTGTGGTGCAGTCTTAATCTCATGCGTGAGATATCTAAAATGAATCTGTTTGATGGAAAATTCAACTGTTGGTCGGATTCTTCTGTATGCCTTTCCTGGATAAGGACCGAGCCCTGCAAGCTCAATGTGTTTGTGGCTAATCGCGTCACAGCAGTTCAGGAGCTAACTAAAGGCATGGAATGGCGTTACGTTCCTACTTCACTCAACCCGGCAGATATACTCACGAGAGGATCTACGCCCAGTGAATTAGATCAATCGTCACTGTGGTTCAACAGCCCAGAATTTCTAGTTAAAAACAAATTGGACTGGCCTGCTTCTTGCTTGTCAGAAAGAACAGAACTCGAACTTAAAAAAAGGGTCCTTATTGCGTCTTCTCCCTTCGTTGATATAACTGTCACTTGTAACTACGTCAACTCATTTGATACAATGCAGCGTATATTCGGATATATTTATAAATTCATACACAGAAGCAGGCATCCTGGACTAACAGTGTCTGATATACAACATGGGACCCAACTCTTACTAAGGCTCGTCCAGAGAGCACACCTGTGGGAAGAGATCAAATTATTGCAATCGAGAAGAGTTGTTAAAGTTGCATCACTTAACCCTTTTTTGGATGATTTCGGAATTCTTAGAGTTGATGGGCGCTTGAAAAACTCTTCGCTGGATTTCGACGCTCGCCATCCAATAATTCTCCCGTGTCAGCACCCCATCACACACTCAGTCATCACACGGTTTCACAATCGGGACTTACACGCTGGTCCACGGGCACTTCTTGCTCATATTCGGTTGCAGTATTGGCCGATTGGTGGAAGGATGACCGTATCCAAGGTGGTTGGAAAATGTGTGAGATGCTTTCGTGCCAAGCCTCGATTAATAGACCATATAATGGGTGATCTGCCCAAAGAACGTTTGACTACTTGTCGACCCTTTGAAGTCTCTGGTGTTGACTATAGTGGACCATTTTTCAATAAGCCAGACGTACGAAATAAAGCTCCAGTCAAATGTTACATGACTGTCTTCGTCTGCTTCGCGACTAAACCGGTTCACCTGGAACTGGTCAAGGATCTGTCGACAGCTTCTTTCTTGAATGTGCTTAAGAAGCAGGCCATCTCAAATATGGTCGGATAACGCTACCAACTTTGTCGGCGCCAAAAACGAGCTTCTGGATCTCAAGCGTCTTTTCACAAGTCGTAATCATATTGAGTCAGTGCATAATTTTTGCATGGCTGATTCCATTAATTGGAAATTTATACCTCCTCGTTCGACGCATTTTGGCGGCCTTTGGGAAGCAGCAGTGAAGACAGCGAAACATCATTTTTATCGTGCTGTTGCATCTTGTGTTCTCAATTTCGAAGAGTTTCGCACCCTAGTCTGCCACATAGCATCGATAATTAATTCCAGGCCATTGTTTCCACTTTCAGAAGATCCGGCAGATCTAGATGTGCTCACTCCAGCTCATTTCTTGATTGGTGGACCCAGCTCATCGTTCTTTGAACCTGATGTGACGCACCTTCAATTCAATCGTCTGGATAGTTGGCAACGCGTAACGTACCTCCAACAACTGTTTTGGTCTCGCTGGCGTGAAGAATACTTAACACTGCTTCAGCAGCGCTCCAAATGGCGTACTCCGAAACCAGGCCTATGCGTCAACGACATAGTCCTCGTAAAGGATAAAAATCTGCCGCCTCTAAGGTGGCCACTGGCGGAATCACAGAGTTAATCGTGGGAAAGGATGGAGTCGCTCGAGTAGCCATTTTGCGCACCGCAACAGGAGAAACGAGAAGAGCTGCAAACAAGCTATGCCTATTGCCCATCAGGGAATCTGTTGAAAGCCCATGCCTTCCAACGGGGGGAGAATGTCAGGTTACGCAGCCAAGACAACTGGAGCGACCTCGCAACTGATAAGAGCAGCATCTTAATTTTATCTTATAATACTAGCTCTGCAAAGCAAGTACCTAAATTTCGCTCTTAAGAATTCATTTACATAGAGCTGCCGCTTTTCGCTGTAACGATCGTTTTATTGCCCTAGCTTTACTTATGCGAAGGCCTCGATGCTGCGCATCGAGTTAGTTAAGTCAGTTCGCTTCATGCATTTGGTACGCATCGGCCACTAGCATTACTCAAAATTATAACTAATAATTGTCTCTTCGCTAAAAATGGCACGTACTAATTCGGGTTCGCATGCCTATATATAAACTTTTGTTCTTAAATAATAAGCACAGACCAATTCGGGTCTGCCTGCTTCTCGTAACTTTAAGAAATATAAAACAATTTTGAATCCAAAAAATAAATAGTTAATTATTTCTATTTGTGAAAGCTATTGAAAAAACTCAATAGCGCAACATCCACCTTAGATTAATAAATAAGTATTTGTGATCTGTCAGTGTTTCTTGTGGGTGTTTTTCTTCAGATTTATTTTAATTTACTTGAAATATATAGATTTAAAAAAGTGTAATGGATTCAAAGGAGAAAAGCGGAAAAAATAGCTTAATTGAGAAAAGAGGCAGGAGCGAAGTGTGTCAATTTTTCTCAAAAATAAAAAACGAAAATGGATAGGAATTGGATCTTGTTTCATGCAAGATGTTCATTTCTGTTTTTAAGTTTACAGGAAGCTGGTCAAGCATAAACGTTATTTAGTAACCGGCAGGAAGTTTTGCAAAACTTCACATACATATTGATGTAAATTCAGCAACAAAAGAGGAGTGTGCAGCCGTTGTTACCGAATAAATTGTACAAAACTATCGTAAAATACAAATTATCGACGACTCTTAATTAAAGTTGGAGCAAAATGTGATTCTAACATCAACTATAAATGTAATATCGAAGTATACATGAAAGTAAAAACCCTTTGGACATGCCATCACCAGTGATTGAGATACTTCCCCTCAACAGGTTATAAGCCGAGGATCATGATAAAGAAGCACACAAAAAGAACTCGTAGTGAAAAATTATATTTTATTTCACGAGCTAGAGAAATTCTTAAGAGAAATTGAATTTGCACTCAGTTATCAAGTAGTGCATATATGTTCAACATCGGAGGTCACCTTTAACTCTGGACAAGGTTGAACTCTGGTAACTCGCGCGTAAATGCATGTTTATTGTATGTATGTATTTATACACGTAGTGTGACCGCGTTTTGCATAAACTGGTGCTAGAAAAGTGACTTGACAGTGGATTGTGACTGTAGTGTAGTGCATTTTTTGGCAACAGGAGCAATTGGCTGATAGTACGCGTCGATCGGGACGCAGAGAAGACCCAAACTAGAAGACGTCGACAGGAGCTCAGCGAGCTCGCCATCGACAAAACATACAACGATTTATTTTAGAAAGAGCTAGGGATAGGAATTAAAGATCACAGGTTAGAGAAAATCCGATTCGTAGGATTATTGAGGAAGCACGAAATACAAGTGCAAGGCGAAATGCTCGTATTCAAGCACGACAGGAAGCCTTTGATGCCAATAGAAGTTTAGGAGTAATACAGGTATTAGGACAGCAGAGAATAGGCGCAATGCTACCAGGAACAGGGGTGAACGTGCGAATTTGTTTTCAGAGGATACAATCTCTCCAGCTATTAGGAGTAACTAAGATGGTCTGATAGCTGCATTCAATATAACAGTTAAGCAGGCTCCCGATCAGGTTTGCCTTTGTTGCAAAGGTGGACTTTATCGAACGCAAGAGTAGTGCAAAAGTAGGTCTTTGGAGAAAAACCTGATTTCCCGTCGACTTTCTGACATGATTATTAAGTCTTAAGGATAGTGTAAACTCATCTCAAATGTAGGATAAAATAAAGTCATGATGTCATGTCTGAAACTATTAGGCCTTCTAAAGTTGCTAAGGCAATAACATTTCGTCTGACGAAGTTCCATTTGTTGCATCTGATAAGGTACCGCGGTAGTGGCAAGATCTGCTCAAGCCTCCATAGAAGTCGACATTTACGCAGGAGCCCAGGAAACTTCGTAGTCAAAAATATTGACATGGAAAGAATAGCTAGTTACCTGATCGAAGATTGTGATTCAGAGGAGCTGGACTACTTCCCAACTATTTTTGCTGGCATTAAGAAAGTGTCCAGAAAGTTTAACAGCCATAGTTAGGTCAGAACTTAGAAACCGATAGGAGCGGGGTTGCAGAACACATAAATTTCTCTATTTTAAAATATTGGAAACTAAGAAACCCCTCCTGAACACCGACCATGGCACATCTCTAAGCCCATCTTATCTCCTCCAAGAACTCGAGGGGGTCGGAACTTGTTCCGGGATGTTTGAGAAAGGCCTCACCTCCGATCGAGAATACGGTCGGACGGGAATAGGTTGCTCGGCGATCCCCGTTTTTCCCGGGATCGTGAGCCTCTTCCACCCCCGTGACTGCCACGCCAGGAATAGAAGGCTGCGGAAGCCCATATGAACTCTTAGAACTCTTTTATTCTTAATTGGAGAATAAAAATAATATTTATTTAATTTAAAGAAATTATGTAAATATTTGCATCAACTTAGAAATACATATTTTCTGCTGAGCGAACCTCAGTACACAAAATGCATTCATATATCAACACAAAATTGGGATAGGTCATTATCTGCGCTAGAAAACTAACAAAATGAATCTCTTGCCAGCTAAAGCCAGAGCAGTGAATAACAACACATACATACATACATACTTTAAAATCCTTATGCATGTATAATTCACGCATACGCAAAGGTGCACGCACGCTATTGGCTGAGACAAGAACTTTTCTCGTGCATACACTGTCCAAAAAGAAAAGATAAATCAATCTATGTGCGCTATTTTCTTAACATAGCTATTGCGCAAGAAGCGCCTTGTGTAAAAATTATATATGTTCTTAAATTTTCCTGTACAATTTATCGTTATCTTAGGTAATATATCATTTAAATAAAGCATGCTTTTCATGGATAAAGCACAAACATTTTGCGTCGATCGTAAGCTCCAAAGCTTTTTCGCTCAATGTACTTCGAAAACGAAGCGACGCAAAGCAGCATCGACCTGCTTTGCTGAAGGCAGGCTGGCGACTTACTTCGTGGCTCGCGTTAGCATGAGCAACACACGACTTCGGCATTCGTTCGTCTGGTCTTTGGAGAATGAACAACCAGTCGGCAGGCATGCCGTACGAAGCCTCAAAGGCCAGATGCAACCCCAGGCTAGAAATTTTGCGTCGCATTAGAAATTTTACGTCGCATTCAAATGTATGGGCGTTAGTGCTTATATTGACTTTGCTAATACCCATTTTAATGGGTTCAGAGTATAATAACCGTACCAATATATGTACAGAATCTGCAAAACCGGTGCTCAATTTTTAAAAATTCAACAATTTACTGAAAAAAATAAGCTCGCTTCGCAACGTCAAATTTATATTATCATATAAACACCTTATCCAGAAAAAAGACCTTACAAATTTTATAGACAATGTAAGCAAATTCGAAATAGCCTTAAACGACCTTAATCATGCCAAATTTATTGTTATTTTTGATATTAAGATACCGATCTTTGATAAAAAGCAATATGAACTCTTTCACATTGTTCAGTTACCTATAAACGAATTGAAAATGTTAATTTTACCCAATTATGTAACTTATAACCTAGCTGGAGATTTGAAAATTATCAACCCATCAAAGAGATGAGACTACACAAACTCCACCTGCACGCTTTTATTAGCCGAAACGACATCATTCAAAAAGCGCCGCGAAAAACCACTTCTTTATATTTTACACCCTGTTTGCGCTAATCGCCACAAAATTAGGCGTAATATGTGCATGTAAGTTAGGGAAAATTTCGGTCGTTCTAATGGACACACCCTCAATCGAAATCTCGGCCATGCCATACTATGGCCCCCACTCCACACTAGGGGGAGGAGTTATCATCTCAGCCCCTCTCGAGATGGCACCACCCAAGCCTCCTCGCAGCAAGCCAACATAAACAATCTTCATTGTGTGGGCGGTACTAAATAAGGGACCCTGTATTTTATCAAAAGTACCTTCACAAAATTGTCACACTATGTTGCTACATCAACCCAAAAACGCAAGATCAGTAATGGACAGGATGTTGATGTTCCGACACATATAGAAATGGAACACCAGCGACCGCCAGTTTGGGAGCTTGCAGATATTTAAGATATATATTTACTTCTGTTAATAAAGAATAATTTAGTTTATTTTGAATGTCAACACAAAGTAATCATTATTTTGCATTATTAAACTCTTAACTTAATAAATAACTTAAACTGGTGGAACCGCTTCAACATCGGAGGTCACCTTTAACTCTGGACAAGGTTGAACTCTGGTAACTCGTGCTTAAATGCATGTACATTGTATGTATGTATGTATGTATACACGTAGTGTGACCGCGTTTTGCATAAACTGGTGCTAGAAAAGTGACTTGACAGTGGATTGTGACTGTCGTGTAGTGCATTTTTTGGCAACAGGAGCAATTGACCCAACTAGAAGACCCAAACTAGAAGACGTCAACAGGAGCTCAGCGAGCTCGCCATCGACAAAACATACAACGATTTCTTTTAGAAAGAGCTAGGGATAGGAATTAAAGATCACAGGTTAGAGAAAATCCGATTCGTAGGATTATTGAGGA
The DNA here is from genome assembly GCF_030788295.1 of Drosophila virilis. NCBI lineage: Eukaryota > Metazoa > Arthropoda > Insecta > Diptera > Drosophilidae > Drosophila > Drosophila virilis. The sequence continues at coordinate 191,707 of NW_027212868.1, read as the reverse complement.
AGCACGAAATACAAGTGCAAGGCGAAATGCTCGTATTCAAGCATGACAGGAAGCCCTTGATGCCAATAGAAGTTTAGGAGTAATACAGGTATTAGGACAGCAGAGAATAGGCGCAATGCTACCAGGAACAGGGGTGAACGTGCGAATTTTTTTTCCAAAGGATACAATCTCTCCAGCTATTAGAAGTAACTAAGATGGTATGATAGCTGCATTCAATATAACAGTTAAGCAGGCTCCCGATCAGGTTTGCCTTTGTTGCAAAGGTGGACGTTATCGAACGCAAGAGTAGTGCAAAAGTAGGTCTTTGGAGAAAAAACTGATTTCCCGTCGACTTTCTGACATGATTATTAAGTCTTAAGGATAGTGTAAACTCATCTCAAATGTAGGATAAAATAAAGTCATGATGTCATGTCTGAAACTATTAGGCCTTCTAAAGTTGCTAAGGCAATAACATTTCGTCTGACGAAGTTCCATTTGTTGCATCTGATAAGGTACCGCGGTAGTGGCAAGATCTGCTCAAGCCTCCATAGAAGTCGACATTTACGCAGGAGGCCAGGAAACTTCGTAGTCGAAAATATTGACATGGAAAGAATAGCTAGTTACCTGATCGAAGATTGTGATTCAGAGGAGCTGGACTACTTCCCAACTATTTTTGCTGGCATTAAGAAAGTGTCCACAAAGTTTAACAGCCATAGTTAGGTCAGAACTTAGAAACCGATAGGAGCGGGGTTGCAGAACACATAAATTTCTCTATTTTAAAATATTGGAAATGATTAATATAATGAACAGATCCATTTGCTACGTAAGCATAGCGCCACTCGAGGCATTACGGCAGCACATGTCCTTAATGAGGAGTATTTAGAAATTTTGCATGCACATTTAGTTGCTTCTGTTGTTTTTATTTATTTGATTTTAAATATAGTAAATAGAGCTTTTTATTTTTTTCCACCTTAGATTAATAAATAAGTATTGGTGATCTGTCAGTGTTTCTTGTGAGTGGTTTTTTGTTCAGATTTATTTTAATTTACTTGAAATATATAGATTTAAAAAAGCGTAATGGATTCAAAGGAGAAAAGCGGAAAGAATAGCTTAATTGAGAAAAGAGGCAGAAGCGAAATGTGTCAATTTTTCTCAAAAATAAAAAACGAAAATGGATAGGAATTGGATCTTATTTCATGCAAGATGTTCATTTACAGGAAGCATATCTTACCTGGTCAAGCATAAAAGTTATTTAGTAAATGGCAGGAAGTTTTGCAAAACTTCACATATTGATGTAAATTCAGCAACAAAAGAGGAGTGTGCAGCCGTTGTTACCGAATGGATTGTACAAAACTATCGTAAAATACAAATTATCGACGACTCTTAATTAAAGTTGGAGCAACATGTGATTCTAACATCGACTATAAATGTAGTATCGAAATATATATGAAAGTAAAAATCCCTTAGACATGCCATCACCTGTGATTGGGTTACGTCCCCTCAATAGGTTATGAGCCGAGGATCATGATAAAGAAGCACATAAAAAAAACTCGTAGTGAAAAATTATATTTTATTTCACGGGCTAGAGAAATTCTTAAGAGAAATTGAATTTGCACTCAGTTATCAAGTAGTGCATATATGATTTTCATATCAAATAGACAAACTAAAAATAAGAATAACGATTTTTATGTGGCACAAATGCGCAATATTCTGGTGCAACCAGAGCTATGGGACTTGTCATCGGGTGCTCTCAAGAAGGAAGATGCTGGTGAAGCAAGCAAGGCCCTGGCTATAATTACCTTAGCCGTCCAGTAATCGCAATTGGACAAAGCTGAAAGCGATTCATTACCCGGCGGGACCGGTGCGTATGGTTTCTTTACGCAAAATGCTGTTAAATTTGTGTAGTCATTTGAGCCGATTTTGTATAAGATGGCGTCACAATAATCAAAATGAAATGAAAATAATCATATTTCGTTCTAGTCTACCAAAAGATTGCAAAAACTTTGTTGTCACCATTGACATGTGCGATGTGTTGCCAGAATTTGAATTTCTGTATATAAAAGTAAAGGAAAAGAGAAGATCAGAGATGCTGACAAAAGGGACAAAATTATGGTTTTAAAGTTAACTTGAAACGCAGTGGAAAAAGGCACATACAACAAATATATATAAATAGGTTTGCGTTAATTGCGGCAAGCGAGGTCACATAAAATCAGAGTGTCTAATCATAAGTGCACTCAGCAAAAAGAAGAAATGCACGATCAAAAAGGAAACACAGAATTAAATCAGTTTGTGAGGTTCTTCAGACGCAAAAGGATTTGATTGCTCCAAGTGGTACCTAAATAGTGGCGCTACAAGCCACATGTGTTGTAATCGGACAATCTTTACCAAGATGGGAAACAGATGGGAAAACAGCTGATGTATAACACGGACATAGAGGAATGAAGCTGGCTCTGTTCCGTATGTAACGGTATCCAGCTTAAAAATCTTTACATCCTGTTCCTGCTAGTCTCGCCATTGGAAAAATCACAAAATCACATAGCGATACATTTTTCCAAAGTCTCCCGCTAGGACGACCGGGAAATTACTAAAATGATGGATATGAAACAACGAGCTTTGAATAACAGGTGCAGCCATCAATAGTTCATTTAATGAATGTCCTGACGAGCTGCAGAGCCGTCGAAAATGACACGCAACTTTGTCGTCATTGATGAGGTACAAAATATTGACAAATTCCAATGGACTCTGGAGCCACACGAGCCTTTAAAAAATTTTAATATTTAATCTTCAGTTCTGGACGATTTTTTAGTTTGCGGTCCAGGGTCAGAAACCGACTAAAGGCTTGTTGGTATGACGTACCCAGACATTCCAATCTTCTCTCGAAGGATAAATGAACTGAATATTGGCTACTAGGCAATCTGACATGAATATACAAAATGTTCTTCACAAATATAACCACCCGAGAATACAAAGATCAGCATTTCTCTTCATTACTTTGATTCTATCCACTTTATTTACTAGTTTTATTAACTTTTACCCTATTGGATCTCCTAAACTAAGGCCCTGCCGCACTGGCTGGGATCCCTAGCGCTTCACTGGACACCTCACTGTTATAGATCCGGTGCAACTCCTGTGCTGTTTCGTATCTGGCACGATGCATCAGAGTTCTCAGCTCTATCAGGTACTGCTTGAACTTCTCCCCCACGCGTTGCCTGCGGGACCGGATTTCGTCCTCAAGCCTTTCGAAGTAGTGTGAGGCATGAAGAACTCTAAGAAACCCCTCCTGAACACCGACCATGGCACATCTCTAAGCCCACTGCTCACCTCGCTCATTACCCGGGGCAATCTGTCAAGGGCGATACCATACGTACTGGCTCGTTCCTCTATCTCCCCCAAGAACTCGAGGGGGTCGGAACTTGATCCTGGATGTTTGAGAAAGGCCTCACCTCCGATCGAGAATACGGTCGGACGGGAATAGGTTGCTCGGCGATCCCCGTTTTCCCGTGATCGTGAGCCTCTTCCACCCCCGTGACTGTCACGCCAGGGATAGAAGGCTGCGGAAGCCCATATGATTGCGAGCTCCTACGATCAGGCTCAGACTTTTGGCGCGGTCGTCTAGCCATGTCAGGTGGGACACCCTAGGATAGCGGCTCTAACATTTTCGTGAACTGAGACTCCAGGCGAATGGCTGCCCTCCTGCACGTAGGTGGAAAGCCGCCTACGCAGCTCTTCCCGCGCCCTTCCTTTTCCAGCCCGAACTTCTTGCTCAGCTGGTGGATCCAACGCACGCATACCCCCGGCATTTCGCACTCACCTGATTCCATTTTGAGCTTTCCGCTCACTCTAGGTTTTTTTTTTCTTCAATTTTTTTTGTTGGGTACTCCACCAAAAAATAAAACAAAATAACTTACTTATTATTGTCAATAATTATTTTTATCTCTTTTGTTTATTGTTGTTTAAAAAAACTCCACCAATTATTGACAATTGTTAAAATTCTGATTATGGATTTATATTATTTCTTTTAATATATAGTTTATAATTTTTTAATATTATATTTTTTTTTTTCGCTCACGCCACCAAAAAAAAAATAAACAAAATCCGTCACTTTTTGTTGCCTCAACTTTAACTTCTCGTTCCTTCAACTTGTCTTACACTTCGTTATTTTATAGTTTTATAGTAATTAAAAAGCTGTGAGGCGGCCACCCCACAAGTTAAGGGCAAGGAGCCCAGTTTGAAGGAGGATTGAATTTAACCGCCGGCCGCCGTAGCAACCGTGCGTTTCTGATCAGTTGCTCGCTAGCGAGCGAGCTGGCACTTTTTGGAGAGATATCAGGGTAAGTAGACGTGCCGAGAAAAGGAGCGCGAGCGATCACAGTCAGCGATCACAAGACAGTGCAGCAGGGCCCCAGTTTAGGAAATTCAGTAGAGTAGAATTTAGTAAAACTTGTAACCAAAGTGAATGTATAGTCCAAGTAATGAAGTGAAATGCTCATCTTTATATTCTCGGGTGGTCACATTTGTGCTAAACATCGGAAATAACCGATGTTCACCCTAACCTAGCGGGATAGTGCAGTGGATGCGAGGCCAATCCCCGATGGTGTAGATGGTCCAAGTCCAACACCCGGTAGTGCAGATGGTGCGAGGCTGCAGCCCGCTTGTGCAGATGGTTCGAGGCCAAGGCCCGATAGCGTAGTGTAGTGTGTATATGCCTTAAAAGAACACCATATATACAAATATAAAGTATGCGGATACTCACTCTCCCTCTCTTTGTAGCTGTTAATCAATAACAGCATATGTAAGTATATACGTGTATCCATATCGCCATTCCATGGCGACCGTGACGTGGCAAACTGAATTAAGCTGCAAAAACTACAAGCAGGAAGCTCAGGCGAAGAACAACAAGGAGGAAATCAACGGGCACGGCACGGAACCGGGATGGAAACGGAAAAAGTCTGAGTGAGAAGAGTGCGTGTAATGGGCAAGTGCGGAGGCCGAAAGAACAAGATCACTAAAAGAATACCACACATTAAGTGATTTTATATACAACGAGAAAGAAGGGCTATCTTCGGCACGCCAAAGATCTAATACCCTTGCAGACCCAACCTTTTCATAATGCTCATAGTGCTTTACCCCTATCTAAGGGGTACCGGGAAAATAGTATATGCCGAGTTTGGTCAAGATATCTTGATAATCAAAATGTTTTTTCATACGACTTAATTTTCGACCGATCGTTCCTATGGCAGCTATATGATAGAGTGGTCCGATCTTAATAGGATTTTGCATATATATGAGGAGCATAGTAAAACTAATAAATGCCCAGTTTGGTCATGATATCTTGAAAAACAAAATGTTTTTTCATCCGAAAACTTAATTTTCGACCGATCATTCCTAAGGCGTCTATATGATATAGCGGTCCGATATTAATAGGATTTAGCACATATATGAAGAGTAAAGTAAAACTAATAAATGCCGAGTTTGGTCAAGATATCTTGAAAAACAAAATGTTTTTTCATACAAAAACTTAATTTTCGACCGATCATTCCTATGGCGTCTATATGATATAGCGGTCTGATATTAATAGGATTTAGCACATATATGAAGAGTAAAGTAAAACTAATAAATGCCGAGTTTGGTCAAGATATCTTGAAAAACGAAATGTTTTTCATACAAAAAATTAATTTTCGACCGATCTCTCCTATGCCAGCTATATGATATAGTGGTCCGATCTTAATAGAATATTGCATATATATGAAGAGTAAAGTAAAAATAATAAACGCCGAGTTTGGTCAAGATATTTTGAAAAACAAAATGTTTTTCATCCAAAAACTTAATTTTCGACCGATCGTTCCTATGGCAGCTATATGATATAGCGGTCCGATATTAATAGGATTTTGCGTATATATGAGGAGTAAAGTAAAACTAATAAGTGCCGAGTTTGGTTAAGATATCTTGAAAAACAAAATGTTTTTCATACAAAAACTTAATTTTCGAACGATCGTTCCTATGGCAGCTATATGATATAGTGGTCCGATCTTAATAGAATATTGCATATATGAAGAGTAAAGTAAAAATAATAAACGCCGAGTTTGGTCAAGATATTTTGAAAAACAAAATGTTTTTCATCCAAAAACTTAATTTTCGACCGATCATTCCTATGGCAGCTATATGATATAGCGGTCCGATATTAATAGGATTTTGCATATATATGAGGAGTAAAGTAAAACTAATAAGTGCCGAGTTTGGTCAAGATATCTTGAAAAACAAAATGTTTTTCATACAAAAACTTAATTTTCGACCGATCGTTCCTATGGCAGCTATATGATATAGTGGTCCGATCTTAATAGGATTTTGCATATATATGAGGAGTAAAGTAAAACTAATAAATGCCGAGTTTGGTCAAGATATCTTGATAACCAAAATGTTTTTTCATAAAAAAACTTAATTTTCGACCGATCGTTCCTTTGGCAGCTATACGATATAGTGGTCCGATCCAGCTGGTTTTCACATATGTGCTGCGTGCAACAGAAAGAGGGAGTGCTGCAAAGTTTCATTAAAATAGCTTTAAAACTGAGGGACTAGTTCGCATAGAAACAGACAGACGGACAGACGGACATGGCTATATCGACTCGGCTTATGATGCTGATTAAGAATATATATACTTTATGGGGTCAGAGATGTCTCCTTCTATGCGTTACACATTTCACGACAAAATTATAATACCCTCTGCAAGGGTATAAAAACGCCGCCCACATGGGCAACGGCACAAAAGCTAAGTGATGAACTTGATTTTCTGAAAGAAAGCCTCCGGCTAAGAAAGCTGAATGTCGCAACTCACTCAGCAAATATTAAAGTTATAAATGACACACTAATTAAAATCCGCCATCCCCAAAGGCTTTGCCGAAAAAGCCAGACGTCTGCCCAAACGACTGCCCTGGACCATTATACGCTGCAGCATGCAAATCTACGTGCATGAGACTAACGACCAGTGCGAAGACCGCAACCGAACCCCAATTAAGCTCACAGGCTACGGACATCAGCAGCAGAGAAAGCAACAGCGCGAGGGGCAATCCAGCTGACGCGGAGGTTATCCGAGGCACTATTACTTCAGATGATCCGGAGCAGCAATTAAAATGATTACAATTTGTGCGGAACCTTCTCCGCTCAATTAAAAGTATAGACCGTAAAGCTATGCGAAACAATTAATTAGCAAATTTGATGAAGATTTACCAAATAATTATAATTATAATTTAATTATATATAAACCCAAAATGGGACTAGTAGACTTAGACAGTGGATTCCACTGCTAATGTCATTAATGTAGTAGTCAAGTAACATGGATTTACAATTAATAAATATACTATTGATAATAACTGTTGTTATAATGGGCGCCAATTGTTTTTATAAATTATGCAAGCTGCATAACAAATGCTTAGAAAAGAGGTATATGAGCAAGGCAAATGATTTGGACAAGATTTAAGAAAAAAAAAAAAGCGCACACAACATTGAAAAAAATAAAAATAATTTTTACAATAATTCCGTAATTTACGTTGTAACATTGAGAAAATGAAATAGAATTAATAAAATCAAATACAAATAAAAATATATATATAAATATGGCTAAACTAAAGACAATTAGAGAAACTTATAATGGAATGAAATGAATTATGACTGTGGTAAATCATAAATCATAAATCGGATGACATTGAACCAATATAATTAGAAATGTTAGAATTAGAGTTAGAGACAAACCCCAAAATAGAAGAGCAAGATTTAAATAATCTTACTATTCCAGCAGTTTTAATGTCAGATCTGGATGATAATACAGATTCTGATACTAGTTCAAGCATAATAGAGAATAAATTCAGTAATAATATCACAATGGCACAATCCAATATTGATTTCATTAATACTGCTTCCAAGCTTATACCAGTTTTCGATGGTAAAGCTGAAAACTTAATAAGTTTTATTGATGCATTGTCCATTATAGAATCAATAAAAGGCGAACACGAACAATTAGCAGTTTCAATAATAAAAACCAAGCTAAAAGGTGTTGCCAGAAATATAATCGGGAATGAAACAACAGTTACTGAAGTCATTACCAGATTGAAAAGCAAATGTCAAAGAATTATATCAATAACTAAATAAAATAAAAATTGGCTTTGGTAACTCATATAAATCACTTAACCAAAATAGGCCAATTCAGAAGAATACTGTTAAGAAACACGCAATAATATTAGTAAAGTGCTTTAATGAAGCACATATTAATACATGGCCAAAGAGGAACTTTAAATAAAGATCATTGGTCCAGAGTATCCAAATTTTTTTATCAGACTTCGAGCGAATTTAATATTAATTAAGCGAAAATTCGATAATCGAATTCAGTTCCGACCATACTTAATACTTCTCTAACAGTTGCAACTGATGATGAACTAGAATCAACAGAACCGGCTGACATTGAACCAATATATTTAGAAGAGTTAGAGTTAGAGTTAGAGTTAGAGTTAGAGTTAGAGTTAGAGTTAGAGTTAGAGTTAGAGTTAGAGTTAGAGTTAGAGTTAGAGTTAGAGTTAGAGTCAGAAGAGCTAGAGACAAACCCCAAAATATAAGAGCAAGATTTAAATATCCTAACTATTCCAGTAGTTTTAATGTCAGATCTGGATGATAATACAGATTCTGATACTAGTTCAAGCATAATAGAGAATAAATTCAGTAATAATAACACAATGGCAGTAACTGAAGTCATTACCAGATTGAAAAGCAATGTCAAAGGCAAAACTGTAGAAGTATTATCAGCAAAACTGATGAACCTACAGCAACGCAACAAAACTGCAAACCAATATACATTAGAGATTGAGCAGATGACAAAAGCTTTAGAAGGTGCGTATATAGCAGACGGCTTAACCCTAGAGTTAGCCAGAAGTTATTCCACTCAGCATGCAGTCAAACCAATGATTAAGAATTGCACGGTTGATAAGGTAAAACTTATCATGCAAGCTGGTACCTTCAATACAATGAATGATGCCATATACAAATTTGTAAATAGTTGCACAGAAGCAACTGTCCTATATTGCAAAAATTATTCACAGCGCTGCGGAAACCGCGGACGAGGAATAATAGAGGTAACTTTCGTAGTCATAACAACTACAATAGTACCTATTATAACAATAGACGAGGCCAATATAGAGGAAACTCAAGAGGCCGTGGCAATTCGAATCGAGACCACAACAGCAATTCCTCAAATAGTGTCCGAGTAGTCAGCAATACATCGGAAAACACACAAAACCCTTTAAATGCTCAACAGTAGAAGATGCATGGGTTCACAATATTAATCTCAGTCAGAACATATTCGTGGCTACAGAAAAAGAACTTGTCTTTTTAGTAGGCACAGGTGCAGACATTTCAATAGTTAAAGAAAATGCTGATGTCTTTTAAGACATACAAGATAATTACATTATAGATATAAAAGGAATAAGTGAAGAGGTTATCAAGTCCAAAGGACTAACCTCTATCGAGATACACACCACTAAGTATATAATCCCACATGGTTTTCATATCGTGGATTTACAATTCGCTCTTCCTTGTGATGGCATAATAGGAATCGATTATATTAAAAAATATAACTTTCAATTAGACTTCAACCAATCTCAAGATTGGCTCATAATTAGACCTAATAACTTAAAATTTCCAATTTATGTTTCGGTAACATACAGATCTGGCAACAACTCAATTCATCTGCCAGCTAGATCCCAATGTATTAGAAAAATTCAACTAAATTCAAAAGAGGACAGTGTATTGATTCCAAATCAAGATATTAAACATGGTATTTACATAGCAAGTACCATAGTAATAACTGAAAGCGATTTCATAAGACTAGTTAATACAGCAAATAAAGATTAAGTAGTCAGTACAAACAACTTAACGTATGAATCACTTCCGAACCAGGAAGTAGTCAAAACTAATACAGAAGATAGGGAAAAGTCTGTATTATATAAACCTTCAAGAAACTTTTCACCACAATTCAAATCATAGCTTTTAAGCCTATGCACCACATATAATGATATATTCGGATTGGAAACAGAACCAATAAGCACAAATTTTTTTAAACAAAAACTGAGATTAAAAGATGATTAACCAGTGTATACAAAAAACTACCACACCTACTACAGTCAGGTGAACGAAATACAGAAGCAAGTTGGAAAATTGATCACCGACGGGATTGTTGAACCATCCGTATCTGAATATTATAGCCCATTATTACTTGTCCCTAAAAGAACATCTCCAGGTTCAGAAAAAAAGAAACGGCGATTAGTGATTGACTAATGCCAAATTAATAAAAAATTACTATCCGATAGATGTTCACTCCCTAGAATTGATTATATCCTAGACCAACTAGGACGAGCAAAATATTTTTCATGCCTTCACTTAATGTCAGGATTTCATCAACTTGAAATCGAAAAAGTCTGGACTATAACCTTCACAAGCATTCGTTTATATAAATGACTTAATAGTTATAGGTTGTTCCAAAATACACATGCTTAATAACTTAACAGATGGTTTCGAGATATGTAGGGAATACAATCTAAAGTTACATTCAGAAAAATGTTAATTTTGTATGCATGAGGTGACTTTTGTCGGTCATAAATGCGCAAATGATAAAGGAATATTTCCAGACGACAAGAAATATGACGTCACACGAATTACCCAGTGCCGCACATTGCTGACAGCGTAGCATTTTGCAATTATTATTGACGTTTCATAAAAAATTTCGCCAAATATTCACGGCACATAACAAGATTAAGCAAAAAGAATGTTCCTTTTGAATGGACAGATGAATGCCAAAACGCATTCCAATATTTAAAAAAAAAACTAATGGAACCTACTTTGCTACAATATTCCGATTTCAGCAAAGAATTTTGTATAATTACTGATGCAAGTAAGCAAGCTGTGGAGCAGTTTTAACTCAAAAACACAACGGACTCCAGCTTCCCTTTGCATATGCATCAAGAGCTTTCACTAAGGGAGACAGTAATAAGTGTACTACTGAGCAGGAGTTAGCTGCAATACACTGGGCAATATTACAATTCTAACCATATATTTATAGAAAACACTTAATATTACTGGAAATATAAAGAAAGTCACTACTACTAGATATAGAAATATACAGAAATATTGTGCGGAAAGCAAAGAGATAGGATTTCCTACGCAATCTTTAGAGAAAGCTTCTAAGCCCAAAGTATATGAAGTCATTAACAATGACGAAGTACGTAAGGTAGTGCATGTTGCATGTAAAAGATATGATATGTTTATTTAAACATGGTAGAAAAACTACTGCAAGATATGCTGTCAGCGATTTATATACCAATGGAATTCTAGACTTATGTCAATTTTTCCAAAGGCTTGAAAACTAACGAAAAAACGAACGAATTTCAAACAACTTTATTTTCACAAATAAAAGACTAAATAGAAAAAAACATTTAAGCCAGAACACAAAAATCAAATGACAGATTTGAGTTATTAGAAGCACAAGACACTATTTTTAGAAAAGAAAATAGAAAAACAAATTAGCACCCAAATTTTCCAAGCACCAAGTCCTCTTGGACAATGGTATAACACTAGTAACTACAAAAAACCAAGAGACACACAATGCAAAAATTATTAAAATAATTAAAAATCAAGTAAGAGGTGCTAGTCGGGTGTTCCCGACTAGGGAATATCCTGAACCCTCTTATTCCTACATCAAATAAATTAAAAAAAAAAGTTCCCTTTAGGAAAAAAAAAATTCTTTCCCCGGTATGCCTCTACTTAGCAGCCAAACCAATAATTAAGTACTTATGATAAAAAAGGAACTAAAATAACATTACAGAAAATAGTCGCAATTACCGCAATTACAATTGCGAAGCAGACGCGCATGAATGTCTGTATGTACATGTATTCAGAAATTCTTAAAGCTGCTGCCCCATTCAATTGCGCAGTTGCATATAACTTTGGTTTTTTCTTTACAAATTTTGATAGAATTTTCTACAGTATATCTTATTGTACCATAGAATATTTGTATATTATGAAAAGTTAATTGCATTTAAATTGTGGCTTAAATTTGTTACCAATAAAAGTTGGGTTATTAACTCAACTCTGTGGTGGTTGCGGGGAGGTGGCGATAGGTATAAAAGGACACATATATATAATATTCTAGAGGCAATATATCATGTTTGGTGACTCTAGATCTTATTATTTACCGAAACTGCCCTTATCAGTTGCTTGGAAACGGAGTAAGTTATCGATAAATAAAGATTAAGTAGTCAGTACAAACAACTTAACGTATGAATCACTTCCGAACCAGGAAGTAGTCAAAACTAATACAGAAGATAGGGAAAAGTCTGTATTATATAAACCTTCAAGAAACTTTTCACCACAATTCAAATCACAGCTTTTAAGCCTATGCACCAAATATAATGATATATTCGGATTGGAAACAGAACCAATAAGCACAAATTTTTTTAAACAAAAACTGAGATTAAAAGATGATTAACCAGTGTATACAAAAAACTACCACACCTACTACAGTCAGGTGAACGAAATACAGAAGCAAGTTGGAAAATTGATCACCGACGGGATTGTTGAACCATCCGTATCTGAATATTATAGCCCATTATTACTTGTCCCTAAAAGAACATCTCCAGGTTCAGAAAAAAAGAAACGGCGATTAGTGATTGACTAATGCCAAATTAATAAAAAATTACTATCCGATAGATGTTCACTCCCTAGAATTGATTATATCCTAGACCAACTAGGACGAGCAAAATATTTTTCATGCCTTCACTTAATGTCAGGATTTCATCAACTTGAAATCGAAAAAGTCTGGACTATAACCTTCACAAGCATTCGTTTATATAAATGACTTAATAGTTATAGGTTGTTCCAAAATACACATGCTTAATAACTTAACAGATGGTTTCGAGATATGTAGGGAATACAATCTAAAGTTACATTCAGAAAAATGTTAATTTTGTATGCATGAGGTGACTTTTGTCGGTCATAAATGCGCAAATGATAAAGGAATATTTCCAGACGACAAGAAATATGACGTCACACGAATTACCCAGTGCCGCACAATGCTGACAGCGTAGCATTTTGCAATTATTATTGACGTTTCATAAAAAATTTCGCCAAATATTCACGGCACATAACAAGATTAAGCAAAAAGAATGTTCCTTTTGAATGGACAGATGAATGCCAAAACGCATTCCAATATTTAAAAAAAAAACTAATGGAACCTACTTTGCTACAATATTCCGATTTCAGCAAAGAATTTTGTATAATTACTGATGCAAGTAAGCAAGCTGTGGAGCAGTTTTAACTCAAAAACACAACGGACTCCAGCTTCCCTTTGCATATGCATCAAGAGCTTTCACTAAGGGAGACAATAATAAGTGTACTACTGAGCAGGAGTTAGCTGCAATACACTGGGCAATATTACAATTCTAACCATATATTTATAGAAAACACTTAATATTACTGGAAATATAAAGAAAGTCACTACTACTAGATATAGAAATATACAGAAATTCTGTGCGGAAAGCAAAGAGATAGGATTTCCTACGCAATCTTTAGAGAAAGCTTCTAAGCCCAAAGTATATGAAGTCATTAACAATGACGAAGTACGTAAGGTAGTGCATGTTGCATGTAAAAGATATGATATGTTTATTTAAACATGGTAGAAAAACTACTGCAAGATATGCTGTCAGCGATTTATATACCAATGGAATTCTAGACTTATGTCAATTTTTCCAAAGGCTTGAAAACTAACGAAAAAACGAACGAATTTCAAACAACTTTATTTTCACAAATAAAAGACTAAATAGCAAAAAACATTTAAGCCAGAACACAAAAATCAAATGACAGATTTGAGTTATTAGAAGCACAAGACACTATTTTTAGAAAAGAAAATAGAAAAACAAATTAGCACCCAAATTTTCCAAGCACCAAGTCCTCTTGGACAATGGTATAACACTAGTAACTACAAAAAACCAAGAGACACACAATGCAAAAATTATTAAAATAATTAAAAATCAAGTAAGAGGTGCTAGTCGTGGGTTCCCGACTAGGGAATATCCTGAACCCTCTTATTCCTACATCAAATAAATTAAAAAAAAAAGTTCCCTTCGCAGGGTTCGAACGCGCAACTGACAGCAGTACTTGCTGTCGACTCTACTCAACAGCTCCATTAGGAAAAAAAAATTCTTTCCCCGGTATGCCTCTACTTAGCAGCCAAACCAATAATTAAGTACTTATGATAAAAAAGGAACTAAAATAACATTACAGAAAATAGTCGCAATTACCGCAATTACAATTGCGAAGCAGACGCGCATGAATGTCTGTATGTACATGTATTCAGAAATTCTTAAAGCTGCTGCCCCATTCAATTGCGCAGTTGCATATAACTTTGGTTTTTTCTTTACAAATTTTGATAGAATTTTCTACAGTATATCTTATTGTACCATAGAATATTTGTATATTATGAAAAGTTAATTGCATTTAAATTGTGGCTTAAATTTGTTACCAATAAAAGTTGGGTTATTAACTCAACTCTGTGGTGGTTGCGGGGAGGTGGCGATAGGTATAAAAGGACACATATATATAATATTCTAGAGGCAATATATCATGTTTGGTGACTCTAGATCTTATTATTTACCGAAATTGCCCTTATCAGTTGCTTGGAAACGGAGTAGTAAGTTATCGATTATCGGAAAAAACTCGATCTGCGCGGGCACAAGGAGCAGCTTCATCTTAAATTCCAAGTCTCTAGCTCTAATAAGTTTTGAGATCCTTGCGTTCATACATACGGACAGACGAACAAACGGACAGACAGACATGGCTAGATCGTCTCGGCTATTGGTGCTGATCAAGAATATATATACTTTATGGGGTCGGAGATGCTTCCTTCTGCCTGCTGCATGCATTTTGATTTTGCACAAATACAATATACCCTTATACCAAAGACAATATAAACACTAAGATGAGTAACGCCATACAACAAAATGCAACTATGCAGCTTGATTTTTTGAAAATTGAGAACGAAAACAAAATCTGTAGCATTGCGCTCTCACAGCCGTGAGAACGAAAAAGCTAAAAATAGAATTTGCTCTCAGCTTCGGCTCTATGGGGGCCGTGCAAGCAATTATGTTATGTGTGAATATACATACATAACAGCATATTTGAATGTGTTGTTATCCACTGCTCTGGCAAAGTCTCTGGCTGGCAAAGAAACAAATTTCTTAGTTTTTTAGCGCAGCAATAATTTTTTAGCAACCTACCCAATATTTCTGTTGATATGTGAATGCATTTTGTGTACTGAGGTTGGCAAATATTTATGTAATTTTTTGTATTTGAAATTATTAATAAAGTGCGCAGGGAACACCGCGAGGAGGCCATTATAATTATAATGGGGTCATAACTAAATATGACCTTCGAGTCGACTTGAAATGTAATTGTATTTATTAGAACTCTTTTATTCTTAATTGTAGAATAAAAATAATATTAATTTAATTCAAAGAAGTTATGTAAATATTTGCATCAACTTAGAAATACATATTTTCTGCTGAGCGAACCTCAGTACACAAAATGCATTCATATATCAACACAAAATTGGGATAGGTCATGATCTGCGCTAGAAAACTAACAAAATGAATCTCTTGCCAGCTAAAGCCAGAGCAGTGAATAACAACACATACATACATACATACTTTAAAGTCCTTATGCATGTATAATTCACGCATACGCAAAGGTGCACGCACGCTATTGGCTGAGACAAGAACTTTTCTCGTGCATACACTGTTCAAAAAGAAAAGATAAATTAATCTATGTGCGCTATTTTCTTAACATAGTTATTGCGCAAGAAGCGCCCTGTTTAAAAATTATATATGTTCTTAAATTTTCCTGTACAATTTATCGTTATCTTAGGTAATATATCATTTAAATAAAGCATGCATTTCATGGATAAAGCACAAGCACTTTGCGTCGATCGTAAGCTCTAAGCTTTTTCGCTCAATGTACTTCGAAAACGAAGCGACGCAAAGCAGCATCGATCAGCTTTGCTAAGGGCAGGCTGGCGACTAACTTCGTGGCTAGCCTCAAAGGCCAGATGCAAGGCCAGGCTAGAAATTTTGCGTCGCATTCAAATGTATGGGCGTTACTCATCTTAGTGTTTATATTGCCTTTGCCTTATACCCATTTTAATAGGTTCAGTGTATAATAACCGTACCAAATATGTACAGAATCTGCTAAGCTGGTGCTCAATTTGTAAAAATTCAACAATTTACGGAAAAAGATAAGCTCGCTTAAATAAATTTAGGCAACGTGAAATTTATATTATATAAGCACCTTATCCAGAAAAAAGACCTTACAAATTTTATAGACGATGTAAGAAAATTCGAAATAGCCTTAAACGACCTTAATCATGCCAAATTTTCCGGCGAAATCGTTCAAACAGTAAAAACTAAATTGACCCATCTTAACATATGAAGAAATGCCTTCCTGATTAAAGAGGGGCTTAGTAGACGGTCGTAACAGGTAACATGGATGCTAAAGATTCAAAGTAAAAACCAATAAACTGTAATCAAGTAGCATTCAGATACAAAAATATAACCGAGCGTATTAACCAAGAGTAGGAGATTATAAACAGTTTTATAAAATATAAAAATTATATATTTAAGACCTTAAACAAGGAACATAATGAAATACACTTGATGCAGTATATATCAAGAATTAACGTAAATATTGGTATTGTATACAATCACATAAATTATATTGCAGAAAGCATCTTGCTAACAAAGTTTTAAGTTATCCCAAGATTTATTTTAACTACAGAAGAATTCGAAATAATTAACAAACAAATAACCGAACAAAATTAATATTTTAAGTAAAATCAAAAAAGAAGATAGAAGATTATATACAGGAAACGATTGTTATTTTTGATATTAAGATACCGATATTTGATAAAAAGCAATATGAACTCTTTCACATTGTTCAGTTACCTATAAACGAATTGAAAATGTTAATTTTACCCAATTATGTAACTTATAACCTAGCTGATAATTTGAAAATTATCAACCCATCGAAGAGATGAGACTACAAAAACTCCACCGCACGCTTTTATTAGCCGAACCGGCATCATTCAGATGAAAAGCACCCCGAAAAACCACATCTTTATATTTTACACCCTGTTTGCGCTAAACGCCACAAAATTAGGCGTAATATGTGCATGTAACTGAGGGAAATTTCGGTCGTTCTAATGGACACACCCTCAATCGACATCTCGGACATGCCATACTTATGGCCCCACTCCACACTAGGGGGAAGGAATTATCATCTCAGCCCCTCTCGAGATGGCACCACCCAAGCCTCCACGAAGCAAGCCAACATAAACAATCTTCACTGTGTGGGCGGTACTAAATAAGAAACCATGTATTTTACCAAAAGTACTTTCACAAAATTGTAGCACTATGTTGCTGCATCAACAAAAAAACGCAAAATCAGCAATGGACAGGATGTTGATGTTCCGACACATATAGAAATGGAACACCAGTGACGACCAGTTTGGCAGCTTGTAGACATTTAAGATATATATTTACTTCTGTTAATAAAGAATAATTTAGTTTGGTTTGAACTTCAACACAAAGTAATTATTATTTCGCATTATTAAATTCTTAACTTAATAAATAACTTAAACTGGTGGAATCTCTTCAACATCGGAGGTCACCTTTAACTCTCGACAAGGTTGAACTCTGGTAACTCGCGCGTAAATGCATGTACATTGTATGTATGTATGTATACACGTAGTGTGACTGCGTTTTGCATAAACTGGTGCTAGAAAAGTGACTTGAGAGTGGATTGTGACTGTCGTGTAGTGCATTTTTTGTATCTTACTTAGGACACTGATCTTGTTTTACCATCTGGAGCTCCATTTCAATTAAAATCGCAAGTGCATTAATATAATTTTATTTATAGTCTTTTAGAATACTTCATATATCTAGTTCCAACTTTTTATTTATTTCAACGAGAGCGTAGAGACGGTGACGGTTTTAGCCAAATTAAGAGAAATAGTAATAGGCAACGATACCAAGTTCGCAGAGAAGACCTAGTTTTTAGGGCAAACGAGCTGGAACAAAATACTTCTTAAGTAAGGCAACAGAAAAAATTGGCTTATATTTCACGTCGATCGATGCGCAGAGAAGACCCAATCTATCAGGCAAATGAACAGGGACAAAATACTGAAGACCACACGACTCGACGAGCAAATTATCTAGTAAGGCAACAGGAGCAATTGGCAGATACTTCGAGTCGATCGAGACGCAGACAAGACCCAGCTTTTAGGGCATACCAACAGGGACAAAATACTGAAGACCACTCGACTCGATGAGCTATTCACCAGTAAGGCAATAGGAGCAATTGGCTGATACTTCGGGTCGATCGAGATGCAAAATACTGAAGACCACTCGACTCGACGAGCTAATTCTCCAGTAAGACAACGGAAGCAATTGGCTTATACTTCGCGTTAATTGAGAGGCAAACACGACCCTATCTATCGGGCAAACGAACAGAGACAAAATACTGAAAACCTCTCGACTCGACAAGCTTAATCCCCAGTAAGGCAACAGGAGCAATTGGCTGATAATACGCGTCGATCGGGACGCAGACAAGACCCAATCTAGCTGGAAAACGAAAATAAAATAGAAAAACAAATTAGCACCCAAATTTTCCAAGCACCAAGTCCACTTGGACAATGGTATAACACTAGTAACTACAAAAAACCAAGAGACACACAATGCAAAAATTATTAAAATAATTAAAAATCAAGTAAGAGGTGCTAGTCGGGGGTTCCCGACTAGGGAATATCCTGAACCCTCTTATTCCTACATCAAATAAATTAAAAAAAAAGTTCCCTTCGCAGGGTTCGAACGCGCAACTGACAGCAGTACTTGCTGTCGACTCTACTCAACAGCTCCATTAGGAAAAAAAAAAATTCTTTCCCCGGTATGCCTCTACTTAGCAGCCAAACCAATAATTAAGTACTTATGATAAAAAAGGAACTAAAATAACATTACAGAAAATAGTCGCAATTACCGCAATTACAATTGCGA
Organism: Drosophila virilis; assembly: GCF_030788295.1. Lineage (NCBI taxonomy): Eukaryota > Metazoa > Arthropoda > Insecta > Diptera > Drosophilidae > Drosophila > Drosophila virilis. Next base: position 172,595 of record NW_027212868.1, on the reverse strand, counting down.
AGCAGACGCGCATGAATGTCTGTATGTACATGTATTCAGAAATTCTTAAAGCTGCTGCCCCATTCAATTGCGCAGTTGCATATAACTTTGGTTTTTTCTTTACAAATTTTGATAGAATTTTCTACAGTATATCTTATTGTACCATAGAATATTTGTATATTATGAAAAGTTAATTGCATTTAAATTGTGGCTTAAATTTGTTACCAATAAAAGTTGGGTTATTAACTCAACTCTGTGGTGGTTGCGGGGAGGTGGCGATAGGTATAAAAGGACACATATATATAATATTCTAGAGGCAATATATCATGTTTGGTGACTCTAGATCTTATTATTTACCGAAATTGCCCTTATCAGTTGCTTGGAAACGGAGTAAGTTATCGATTATCGGAAAAAACTCGATCTGCGCGGGCACAAGGAGCAGCTTCATCTTAAATTCCAAGTCTCTAGCTCTAATAAGTTTTGAGATCCTTGCGTTCATACATACGGACAGACGAACAAACGGACAGACAGACATGGCTAGATCGTCTCGGCTATTGGTGCTGATCAAGAATATATATACTTTATGGGGTCGGAGATGCTTCCTTCTGCCTGCTGCATGCATTTTGATTTTGCACAAATACAATATACCCTTATACCAAAGACAATATAAACACTAAGATGAGTAACGCCATACAACAAAATGCAACTATGCAGCTTGATTTTTTGAAAATTGAGAACGAAAACAAAATCTGTAGCATTGCGCTCTCACAGCCGTGAGAACGAAAAAGCTAAAAATAGAATTTGCTCTCAGCTTCGGCTCTATGGGGGCCGTGCAAGCAATTATGTTATGTGTGAATATACATACATAACAGCATATTTGAATGTGTTGTTATCCACTGCTCTGGCAAAGTCTCTGGCTGGCAAAGAAACAAATTTCTTAGTTTTTTAGCGCAGCAATAATTTTTTAGCAACCTACCCAATATTTCTGTTGATATGTGAATGCATTTTGTGTACTGAGGTTGGCAAATATTTATGTAATTTTTTGTATTTGAAATTATTAATAAAGTGCGCAGGGAACACCGCGAGGAGGCCATTATAATTATAATGGGGTCATAACTAAATATGACCTTCGAGTCGACTTGAAATGTAATTGTATTTATTAGAACTCTTTTATTCTTAATTGTAGAATAAAAATAATATTTATTTAATTCAAAGAAGTTATGTAAATATTTGCATCAACTTAGAAATACATATTTTCTGCTGAGCGAACCTCAGTACACAAATGCATTCATATATCAACACAAAATTGGGATAGGTCATGATCTGCGCTAGAAAACTAACAACATAATCTCTTGCCAGCTAAAGCCAGAGCAGTGAATAACAACACATACATACATACATACTTTAAAGTCCTTATGCATGTATAATTCACGCATACGCAAAGGTGCACGCACGCTATTGGCTGAGACAAGAACTTTTCTCGTGCATACACTGTCCAAAAAGAAAAGATAAATTAATCTATGTGCGCTATTTTCTTAACATAGTTATTGCGCAAGAAGCGCCCTGTTTAAAAATGATATATGTTCTTAAATTTTCCTGTACAATTTATCGTTATCTTAGGTAATATATCATTTAAATAAAGCATGCATTTCATGGATAAAGCACAAGCACTTTGCGTCGATCGTAAGCTCTAAGCTTTTTCGCTCAATGTACTTCGAAAACGAAGCGACGCAAAGCAGCATCGACCAGCTTTGCTAAGGGCAGGCTGGCGACTAACTTCGTGGCTAGCCTCAAAGGCCAGATGCAAGGCCAGGCTAGAAATTTTGCGTCGCATTCAAATGTATGGGCGTTACTCATCTTAGTGTTTATATTGCCTTTGCCTTATACCCATTTTAATAGGCTCAGTGTATAATAACCGTACCAAATATGTACAGAATCTGCTAAACTGGTGCTCAATTTGTAAAAATTCAACAATTTACGGAAAAAGATAAGCTCGCTTAAATAAATTTAGGCAACGTGAAATTTATATTATATAAGCACCTTATCCAGAAAAAAGACCTTACAAATTTTATAGACGATGTAAGAAAATTCGAAATAGCCTTAAACGACCTTAATCATGCCAAATTTTCCGGCGAAATCGTTCAAACAGTAAAAACTAAATTGACCCATCTTAACATATGAATAAATGCCTTCCTGATTAAAGAGGGGCTTAGTAGACGGTCGTAACAGGTAACATGGATGCTAAAGATTCAAAGTAAAAACCAATAAACTGTAATCAAGTAGCATTCAGATACAAAAATATAACCGAGCGTATTAACCAAGAGTAGGAGATTATAAACAGTTTTATAAAATATAAAAATTATATATTTAAGACCTTAAACAAGGAACATAATGAAATACACTTGATGCAGTATATATCAAGAATTAACGTAAATATTGGTATTGTATACAATCACATAAATTATATTGCAGAAAGCATCTTGCTAACAAAGTTTTAAGTTATCCCAAGATTTATTTTAACTACAGAAGAATTCGAAATAATTAACAAACAAATAACCGAACAAAATTAATATTTTAAGTAAAATCAAAAAAGAAGATAGAAGATTATATACAGGAAACGATTGTTATTTTTGATATTAAGATACCGATATTTGATAAAAAGCAATATGAACTCTTTCACATTGTTCAGTTACCTATAAACGAATTGAAAATGTTAATTTTACCCAATTATGTAACTTATAACCTAGCTGATAATTTGAAAATTATCAACCCATCGAAGAGATGAGACTACAAAAACTCCACCGCACGCTTTTATTAGCCGAACCGGCATCATTCAGATGAAAAGCACCGCGAAAAACCACATCTTTATATTTTACACCCTGTTTGCGCTAAACGCCACAAAATTAGGCGTAATATGTGCATGTAACTGAGGGAAATTTCGGTCGTTCTAATGGACACACCCTCAATCGACATCTCGGACATGCCATACTTATGGCCCCACTCCACACTAGGGGGAAGGAATTATCATCTCAGCCCCTCTCGAGATGGCACCACCCAAGCCTCCACGAAGCAAGCCAACATAAACAATCTTCACTGTGTGGGCGGTACTAAATAAGAAACCATGTATTTTACCAAAAGTACTTTCACAAAATTGTAGCACTATGTTGCTGCATCAACAAAAAAACGCAAAATCAGCAATGGACAGGATGTTGATGTTCCGACACATATAGAAATGGAACACCAGTGACGACCAGTTTGGCAGCTTGTAGACATTTAAGATATATATTTACTTCTGTTAATAAAGAATAATTTAGTTTGGTTTGAACTTCAACACAAAGTAATTATTATTTCGCATTATTAAATTCTTAACTTAATAAATAACTTAAACTGGTGGAATCTCTTCAACATCGGAGGTCACCTTTAACTCTCGACAAGGTTGAACTCTGGTAACTCGCGCGTAAATGCATGTACATTGTATGTATGTATGTATACACGTAGTGTGACTGCGTTTTGCATAAACTGGTGCTAGAAAAGTGACTTGAGAGTGGATTGTGACTGTCGTGTAGTGCATTTTTTGTATCTTACTTAGGACACTGATCTTGTTTTACCATCTGGAGCTCCATTTCAATTAAAATCGCAAGTGCATTAATATAATTTTATTTATAGTCTTTTAGAATACTTCATATATCTAGTTCCAACTTTTTATTTATTTCAACGAGAGCGTAGAGACGGTGACGGTTTTAGCCAAATTAAGAGAAATAGTAATAGGCAACGATACCAAGTTCGCAGAGAAGACCTAGTTTTTAGGGCAAACGAGCTGGAACAAAATACTTCTTAAGTAAGGCAACAGAAAAAATTGGCTTATATTTCACGTCGATCGATGCGCAGAGAAGACCCAATCTATCAGGCAAATGAACAGGGACAAAATACTGAAGACCACACGACTCGACGAGCAAATTATCTAGTAAGGCAACAGGAGCAATTGGCAGATACTTCGAGTCGATCGAGACGCAGACAAGACCCAGCTTTTAGGGCATACCAACAGGGACAAAATACTGAAGACCACTCGACTCGAGGAGCTATTCACCAGTAAGGCAATAGGAGCAATTGGCTGATACTTCGGGTCGATCGAGATGCAAAATACTGAAGACCACTCGACTCGACGAGCTAATTCTCCAGTAAGACAACGGAAGCAATTGGCTTATACTTCGCGGTAATTGAGAGGCAAACACGACCCTATCTATCGGGCAAACGAACAGAGACAAAATACTGAAAACCTCTCGACTCGACAAGCTTAATCCCCAGTAAGGCAACAGGAGCAATTGGCTGATAATACGCGTCGATCGGGACGCAGACAAGACCCAATCTAGCTGGAAAACGAACAGGGGCAAAATACAGAAGACCACTCGAGACGTAGACAGGAGCTCGGCGAACTCGCCATCGACAAAATGTGGAACGATTACTTTTAGAAAGAGGGATAGGAATCAAAGATCACAGGTTAGAGAAAATCCGATTCGTAGGATTATTGAGGAAGCAAGAAATACAAGTGCAAGGCGAAGTGCTCGTAGTCAAGCACGACAAGAAGCCTTTGATGCCAATAGAAGTTTGACCAATCGTGTTAGCCAGTATAGAAGTAATACAGGTATTAGAACAGCAGAGAATAGGCGCAATGCTACCAGGAACAGGGGTGAACGTGCGAATTTTTTTTCCAAAGGATACAATCTCTCCAGCTATTAGAAGTAACTAAGATGGTATGATAGCTGCATTCAATATAACAGTTAAGCAGGTTCCTGATCAGGTTTGCCTTTGTTGCAAAGGTGGAGGCTATCGAACGCAAGAGTAGTGCCGAAGTAAGCCTTTACAGAAAAGACTGATTTCCAATCGCCTTTTTGACATGATTATTAAGTCTCAAGATTATGGCCGACAAAATGCAATGGAAGAAGCAATGGTCAATGTACCAATTCCTGTGGCCAATGTTGTTACGTCCCTTCGAGGGCATTTAATGAGAGCGAGGTAGTGTAAATTCATCTCAAATGTAGGATAAAATAAAGTCATGATATCATGGCTGAAACTATTAGGCCTTCTAAAGTTGCTAATGCAATAAAATTTCGAGTCAACACTAAGCTTTATAGAAACCTTTTCGTCCTTTTCGTCTGACGAAGTTCCGTTTGTTGCATCTGATAAGGTAGGGACTTGGTATCGCGGTTAGTGGCAAGATCTGCTCAAGCCTTCATAGAAGACGACATTTACGCAGGAGCCCAAGAAACTTTCCTGTCGAAAATTATGACATGGAAAGAATAGCTAGTTACCTGATCGAAGATTGTGATTCAGAGGAGCTGAACTACTATTGGACAACTATTTTTGCTGGCATTAACAGAGTGTGTCCAGAAAGTTTAACAGCCATCGCTAGGTCAGAACTTAGAAACAGATAGGAGAGGGGTTGCAGAACAGATAAATTTCTCAATTTTAAAATATTGGAAATGATTAATAAAATTAGCAGATCCATTTGCTACGTAAGCATAGCGCCACTCGAGGCATTACGGAAGCACAAGTCCTTAATAAGGAGTATTTAGAAATTTTGCATGCACATTTAGTTGCTTCTGTTGTTTTTATTGATTTGATTTTAAATAAAGTAAATAGAGCTTTTTAGTTTTGTTTTTTTTCCACCTTAGATTAATAAATAAGTTTTTGTCAGTGTTTCTTGTGAGTGTTTTTTTCAGATTTAATTTACTTTACTTGAAATATATAGATTTAAAAAAGCGTAATGATTCAAAGGAGAAAATCGGAGAGAATAGCTTAATTGAAAAAAGAGGCAGAAGCGAGCGGAGCGGACATCTTATCCCATGCCCCACTTCGGAACTTATTGCCGGACGTTTGTGAAAGGCCGAGAATACGGTTGGGCAGCGTAGGGGACGTGAATAGGCTCTATCCGGTTGCGCCTTATACCCACGTTCGTCGTGGTGGATCGGCGATTCCCGTTTTTCCCGGGATCGTGAGCCTCTTCCACCCCCGTGACTGCCACGCCAGGGATAAACGGCTGCGGACGCCCGTATGATTACGAGCTCCTACGATCAGGCTCAGACTTGTGGCGAGGTCGTCGTTCGTGAACTGAGACTCCAGGCGAATGGCTGCCCTCCTGCACGTAGGTGGAAACCGCCTACGCAGCTCTTCCCGCGCCCTTCCTTTTCCAGCCCAAACTCCTTGCTCAGCTGGTGGATCCAACGAACGCATACCCCCGGCATTTCGCACTCACCTGATTCCATTTTAAACTTTCCGCTCACTCTTGGTTTTTTTTTTCTTCAATTTTTTTTGTTGGGTTCTCCACCAAAAAATAAAACAAAATAACTTACTGATTATTGTCAATAATTATTATTATCTCTTTTGTTTATTGTTGTTTAAAAAAACTCCACCAATTATTGACAATTGTTAAAATTCTGATTCTTTATGGATTTATTTTATTTCTTTTAATATATAGTTTATAATTTTTTTTATTTATTTTTTTTTTTCGGTCACGCAACCAAACAAAAATAAACAAAATCCGTCACTTTCTGTTCCCTCAACTTTAACTTCTCGTTCCTTCAACTTGTCTTACACTTCGTTATTTTATAGTTCACTCATTACTTATGTTGTACTTACGAATTCAACTTTTCACCGCATGCGAGTTGAATTCGTCCCACTGTACAGCCTCTGTCGTGACGCCTTAACGGCCCTTCGACGCCGACGTCGGCTGCGGCACACGTGTATAAGCGTGGTCTCGCTGTACCGTCTGGCGCGCGCGCTGTACATTTTCGATAGCCATTATTTTTCCAATGTTCACTCTGTGTGCTCGATTCTGTTCACATTTTTGGTCGTCTAGATTGTGCGGGTGTTCATTTCTGCCTAGCACAGGGTATTCTATTCTTTGCATTTTCCTAATTGCGATGTATTGCTTGGCCACGCACGGTTTCCGGGGGCGACCGGCGGTTAAATTCAAACTTAATTCGAACCGGGCTCGTTGCCCTTAACTAGCTTCAAAGCATCGGCAACTAGCCTTAACTGTTCTTATTACTAATACAATGCTTATATACTAAACAATGCTTATACCATATAATTATCATTATGAATTGTGGGGTGGCTACCTTAGTGGCCGCCTCACAAACTAATAAATGCCGAGTTTGGTCAAAATATCTTGAAAAACAAAATGTTTTTACATACAACTTAATTTTCGACCGATCGTTCCTATGGCAGCTATATGATATAGTGGTCCGATCCAGCTGGTTTTGGCATATGTGCTGCGTGCAACAGAAAGAGGGACTTCTACAAAGTTTTATTAAGATAGCTTTAAAACTGAGAGACTAGTTCGCATGGAAACAGACAGACAGACATGGCTTTGACTCGGCTGTTGATGCTGATCAAGAATATATATACTTTATGGGGTCGGAGATGTCTCCTTCTAAGCGTTACACATTTCACGACAAAATTATAATACCCTCTGCACGGGTATAAAAATAAATACTGACAATGGCTCAGACGACGAAGTCAGCGTCGGCATAAAAAATGGCAGCAGTAACTACAATTTCGTTAGGGCAGACGAACTACTTGTGGCACAAGGTTGACATAGAGTTATATGCAGTGGAAGGCATGGCGAACCAAGAAGCAGTATAATATTCCTTGAGCTGTGGAAAGGCGCAACATACCAGTCTGTACATCCTAATAGGAGGCCATCAGCTGTTCCGAAGCTGCACTGTGGCGTAAGGCAATAAACAGAGTGTATGACCTTCTGATGTTGAATAGAACGTGGAAAATTAAGGAATTGTCACAAATTCAATGCGCAATTGGCTGAAAATGGAGAATGTTTGAATAGAGCGTTACAGGCACGGCTTTTAGCGAAGGGATGTCCACAGATACAGGGTGTGAACCCCACAGTGCACAAATGGTTCAACATGTAACGAAGCTGCGTTACAAAGAGTGCCAGCCGACTCTTGTGGGATACGTGGACTGGGTGATCGTCGGGCTAATACTGGATGTGTTGGTCCTAGCTGAAGGTCCTAACTCATGGAAGTCGGAGAAACAGAAAAGAATCCGAGTATATAGCATTATCTATCGCATGCAAGCAGGCAGTAGCATTACGACAATTCATTGTAGAGATAGGATATGATATGTACAACTTACCCTCAAAGCGCCAGCAACAACAAGTACGGATTTTATTGCACGCAATCCCCAATCATAATGATCTTGTTTAGAAAGAAGCTCTCTGCATAGTGTATAAAGAGTAATAAATTTTCTTGCCAACAAGCGTGCCTCCTGAAATCCCTCGGCCACCAACATAATTTCACTTATAAGAGCAAAATCGGGGACTACCATAGCACAAGGACGATAAAGGGCTTTTAAATTTTCCGGCAGCTCTGCACGACCAGCGTATCCTGGATTCATAGTTATAAACACACCAACAGTAGCTCTCAAGGCGATATATTCGCCTAAGAAGCTGAAGGTTGTTTTTTTAGCTTTTATAGCATCCTGCATACACTTCACCTGAACAGCTACAACGGATAACACTTCAACTGATATTCTATTAAATTCATCAAAGCAACCCCAAGCTCCAGTTTGCGCAAGACCCTTATGAATGTTGCCAATTGATTTATAGTCCATTTGTTCAGAGCAATTAAATACGTACACCATCATGCCTAAAGCACGCCCTAAGTCCTTGGTTGTTTCAGTTTTTCCAGTTCCGGCGGGCCCTGCTGGAGCACCACCCATAACAAGATGTAGAGACTGAGTTAGTGTAATGTAGCAGCGATCTGTTAGCGGAGTAATTACAAGACGTGGAGTGTTACCAAGATACTCATAGTCGTAACGGAACTGAGCATCACAAATATTAGCAAAGCAATCATCAATTTTGCTGTCCCAACGATGGCGCAATTGACTTTGCCATTGAAACGCCGTCTGTACCTCTATTTTTTTTGATATTATAGTAGACACAACGTCACGACTATGGACATCGATGGTACAGACGGTCATGACCTTCTGCCGCTCTGCCGCTGTAAGATCTCCCAACAAAAGTATAATTAGGTTATTCAGTTGATTCACTTGCTTCCTATTATAATCCTTAAGGGCATTTTCATACCGCAGCTGTACTTTAGCAAATGCATCATTTGTTTCAGCTGTCCACATGATTTGCGTGCCGACCAAGGCTGGCTGAGCTGGCCATTCAAATATCCAAACATGACGTGGCTTATGATCATATTGAGTTAAAGAACGTCTCAGCTGATCTCGAAGCGTCTCCCGCATTTTATCGGTCACTCGATTTAGCCAAACCTCAACTTTACCACTGCAATCACAATTTTGCAAAAAAGGAACATATTCTTCTAGCTCCTTGGCTACCATACCTCCTGCTTGTCTCGTACCAGCTATGAGATTAAGTTTTCCAATAGAATCGTATAACTTAGTCAAATGACGCGATACCATTGCAGGATTATTCCCATTTGATAAAATATCTAACAAATCTGCCGATGAAACAAAATAAAACCGAGGGTAAGATAGTCGTTTTGTCTCCAAATAATCGTTAAGTGCTTTCTCACATAGTAGCAGCATTTTAAGCAATGTTTCCAAATGTTCGTAGAGTTTGCTACCAGAACGATTAGTTGATCGAACAACATTACGATCAGAGTTCATTTGAGCCAACAAAGCTCGAAATTCTCTATCAATAAAGTCAAATCGCTTAGAATCTTCAGGCAATTGTGATCGTATGTCCTCAGAGCCTATGAAAATGCTTTCCAGATACTGCCATTTTCGCTGAACTTCAAACCAAGAGCCAATGATTTGATCTGCGTTTGATAGTTTCTGTTGCCAGGATGACACTTCTTGCAGAAAAAAAGTTACATATTTTGATGAGGTCATATTTTGTAACTGAGCTTGATGGTCTTCTAGAGTCTCAATCATTTCTTCAGATGCTTTCAATAATTTAATACCAGTGCGTTCGTGTACTTCTATACCAAATTCCATGCCAGCCCAGGCTGCTGCTATATCTCGTAGTTGCTTTTCCATGTTCATTTCTTTAACCGATTTATCAACAATATTTTTAACCTCTTCCTCGTATTCATGCAAATTTAGATCAATAAGATACTTTAAAGTCGTTGAATCGTCCATGCTGAATTTTACCTTAGTGGTCTGCATCAGCTCTACCCAATGGCGATCCCGTATTGCAGGGTTTTGAAGTTCTGTGACTGCACGTAGAGATGTCATCAGATTTTTTAATGACGCCTCCATGAATATAAATGGTTCCCAGCTACGCATTGCTGGGTCTAAGCCTCGCAACTCTCTTCCAAACTTCTTACACTCTTGATCCATTGCTTCAATATCAATCTTTTTCCATGGTGTTTTTTTCCAATCATTTATAGTAGATTCGATTGAAATAGCAAAGTCCCACATTATTTTAACAAGTTTGAGATCGTTGCGACAAAGTTCAATCTTCGTAGGATCGGGGCCTTGTAACTCAAAAAGAATTGCAGACTCAGTAAGAGTTTGTTGCCGTTCTTCTAATTCAACAATTTCTAAATCTGTTTCGTCAATGAGATCATAGCAATTAGGACACGGAACATTTAAAAATTTCTTTCGCATAAATTTTTTTCGATATGTGTTTGCCATATTGTTGCAGAGCAATATGCGTTTTTCTATTTGGTCCACCTGGTAGCTTTGTATGGGTGCAATAAGCTGTTTTGTCATAGCCGCTTGCCGCTTTATTTTTAGCCATGCATCTGGCAATTCGTTAAGTTGTAAAAGCTCTGTGTCTTTAAATTCGTATCCATACTTTCTGAGCAGGTTTACGATATCTCTAAGAGGTTCAAACATATTGTCGAAGACAAATTGCTTTTCATTTATTTGGTTTAATACAGAGAGTATCTTAACTAAGCCATCAAAGTCATCTCTTTTTAATTCCATTTTTAGCACAACCTTGGCTTCGTCTATGAAATCTTGCAGTTCCTGAAATATAAATATAGATTATTAGCAGTAATACAATAGAACTTCCTATCCTATAGATAGATAATATAATTAAAACACTCACACCCACAACATATACTATAAGTACCATACACTCACATATCCTAATCTCTATATATAAAACTGTTTGAGTGACTAATTGGTGATCAACGCACAGCCCAAACCGTAAGAGCTAGGAAGCTGAAATTTTCACAATAGTTTCCTTAAATGATGAAATTGGCCTCAAACTCAATTTCAAAGTAATTTGTTCAAACTCACTTTTGGTGGGTGACGTTTCGCGCTCAAATTTACTTTCAAGGCTCTATATGAAAAATCATTTTCGCAAAATTTAAACTCATTCGGTAGAAATGCGATTCAAAGATTTTGTGTGGCGAAGTTTTAAATGGTGTCCGATTTGCTTTAAACTTATTTTCAAAGCTCAATATAAGAATATATTGAATACGTGTTTCAGCGATTTGGGAATTCCACTCGAAACAGTGGTAAAATGACGAAGAACGTTTGTATGACAGTAGTTTGTTTACTCAGTTTCAAAATCATTTTCAAAGCTATTCGAGAAGATTGATTTTATAACATAAATGCATAAAATAACATAATAACAAATAACATATATATGTCCACAGTACCTATTGCCAACTCCCTAGACATAAGCCCTAGCAACTTAGCGCTCCACATATGTACCACGAGAGACCCCAATTTGTAAAAATGATTCCTAGAGCCCCAAAATCATATATATATCATTTTTCAAATCATAAAATGAATATTGCTATCGTTATTATTACATCGTTTGCTCTGAAAATTTAAAGAGCACTCATCTATTTAAATATTATATATTTATTATAGTAGCTCAATGTTTAAATACGATACTTGAAGTTTGCTAAGTTATTTGGATTGAGATTATTTCAACATAAGCTTTATGGAAAAACATTAAGCCTGCGTCATTGTGGAAGTAAATTACGTAGGCATTCTTAACTCATTTCCTTAGCGTGTTCATGGTTCATTTCCTGGTAAATTTTAATTATACCCTGAACCATTAAAAATGGGTATAAGGGTATATTGTATTTGTGCAAAATCCAAATGTATGTAACAGGCAGAAGGAAGCATCTCCGACCCTATAAAGTACTTATATTCTTGATCAGCACCAATAGCCGAGTCGATCTTGCCATGACCGTCTGTCTGTCCGTTCGTTCGTCCGTTCGTTGGCACGAGGCTTCCGAGTCGCCAGCCAATTGACTAATCAATTTTGGAAGAGATGGTTGAGCGAGTATCTGCCCACACTCACCAGACGTACTAAGTGGTTCCAACCGCCTATCGAACTAACATCAGTCGACGACATCGTCATAATAGTGGGGGATGTTGCCAAACGAAACTGTTAGACAAGAGTAGTGGTAGTCGACGTTTACCGTTTAAAAGACGGCCAGGTTCGAGGCGCCGTGGTTCGAACCGCCAATGGAATTATTACTCGTGAAAATGTCTATTGTCACTAAGTCCTACTGGGTATCGCATTTTTCTGTAAGCAGCGCTCGCTTCTTACGTTGTAAGTGCACCGTTAGAATTAGTTTGTATATACAGAAGTCGATATCTGCACAATTGCCTTTTCGTCGGGGCTTACTTTCATTAAATAATGAAAGATAATAAATATTTCAGCAATCGTACGTAGCGAATTAAATCGTATCGTATCGTACATCGAATCGAATGTTGATTTTCTTTTCGACGTTTTGCCGTTCTATTACTCGACTGAGTTCGTTTGCTTGTACGCTTTTTTCTGCTATAATATTCATTTTACATTCCAATTCCTCCTTATCTCGTTGGTAGAATGTGCCGATCAGGAATTTATAAATTGTTCCCATAAAGTTAGCAATACCGCTTTTGCTGCGTTTTGCTATTATCATGCCATTCATTTCCTTTTCTAATTTTTCTATTAAGTATCTTATCTGATAGTATGTCTCATATTCTTCAGCTTGTTTTATTATTTTGTTATAAGTTTGTTCTGTTGTAGTTATATTAACAGACAGATAATGGTATTCGTAGTTTACGGGTTAGTGTATTACTCCTGTCTTAAAGATTAGGTAGCAATTTTTAGCTTGGGTTGGGTTGGTTTCTAAGCTCTAGAGGTGGATTTCACGGTCGAAAGTGCTTATTACGAAAAACAGTATATACTCTGAGTTCAAGTTGGGTTTTTTTGTCCAGGTGATCTGAAATAATCTTAACTGCATATATTAATTTTCTTTTTCTTCTTAAATTTATATTTGTAATGTGTGCTCTTTCTACCTTTGTTTCTTCGTAATGCCTTTCGTCTATTTGTATGAGGTTTCCTGTTTTCTGGCATGCGGTGGTAAAGGGTTTTTAGGTATTAGCAAGAGTGGGCCGTTATATTCGGATACAAATGATTCAACGATTTTCGTGCGTTTAATTTATCTTCTTGTGATTTAATATCTTGGTATGTATGTAAACAAGCACCTCGTCTTTTAATCCCAACTTTTGTTTATATAGTTATTTGTAGCGTCAGAAAATGTCACAATATTTAGTGCAAAGTGACTATATTGACTATAATCATAGCAAATTGTTGGGGAAAGTTTTTATTTAATTTTCCTAATACTTAATTTTGAAGAATCTCGTATATACTGATGGGTTCAATAGAAATATTTTTAAAGTCTTCTATATCATTGGTATTTGTGGTGTCAAATGTAAGTGTTTGTTGGATCTGTAATACACGCTCCAATAAATACAGCATTTCTTATACCCTTGCAGAGAATATTATAAGTTTGTCGTGAAATGTGTAACGCATAGAAGGAGACATCTCCGACCCCATAAAGTTTATAAATTCTTTATCAGCATCAACCGCCGAGTCGATGTCCGTCTGTCCGTCTGACTGTCTGTCCGTATGTATGAACGCAAGGATCTCAGAACCTGTAAGAGCTAGAGCTGCCAACTGAAAGTGTTTAACTGTAGTTATTACTGTTGGTCAGACTCTGCTGTAGTTTTGGCTTGGACTTGCAATGATGCTTTCAAATTCAATATTTTCGTTGCCAATCGTGTCGCAGCCATCCAAGAGCTCACCACTGGCATTGAATGGCATCATATTCCCACTGAATTAAGCCCGGCGGATATAATTTCACGAGGAGCGCTGCCCAGTGAGCTTTCTAGGTTTCTCAGAAAATAAAAGGAAGACTGGCCTGCCTCCTGTGTACCTGTCGAATCCTTGCCAGAGCTCCGACACAAGGAACTGCAGGGCAACCTTATTTACATGTTTGTAAATCGAATCCGAGAGCTAACAGGTAGCCACCTGCATCATGGCACACATCTGTTGCTGCGGTCTGTGCAAATGGCTACTCTTGGCGATGACTACAAGGCACTGATGGAAGGAAGGCCCGTCAAACGGTCTAGCTCAATGGCTTCTCTCGCGCCATTTTTTGACGACTTCGGCTTACTCCGCATCAGTGGACGGTTGAAAAATTCGTCGTTGGACTTCTCAGCGCGACATCCGATTATATTGCCTCGCCAGCGTCCTGTGACCCGAGCAATAATAATCCACTTTCATAAACGGAATTTACATGGTGGACCTCGCGCCGTATTGGCTACGATTCGGCTCCAATACTGGCCCATTGGCGGTCGTAAAACAGAGGCAGAGCATATAATGGCAGATCTACCAGCTGATCGTCTCGACACATCGTATCATTTTATGGTCACTGGCGTTGATTACTGTGGACCATTCTTCTACAAAAGCGAAGTCTGCAACAGGCCTCCCGTGAAATGCTACATTAGCCTGTTCATATGCTTCGCTACAAAGGCAGTACACTTAGAGCTTGTGAACGATTTCTCTAAAATACCGTTTCTAAACACCCTAAAACGGTTCATCCTGACTCGCACTCGAACTTCAAGGATCTGGTCTGGCAATGCGACAAACTTCGTAGGCGCTAAGAATGAGCTGGCAGATCTGAGCCGCCTGTTCCTGAGTGACGACCATGTCAAAGCTGTTCACGAGTTTTGCCTATCCGACTAAATTGAATGGTCGTTCATCCCTCCTCTCTCTCCACACATTGGCGGGTTATGGGAAGCCGCTGTGAAGACTGCGAAGCACCATTTTTTATCGCTCTGCCGGCCCTCCCATCTTGTACTTCGATTCGCTGCGCACGCTCGTCTGCCACATCACGGCAATTATTAATTCTCGTCCATTACTTCCACTTTCAGAACATCCCGATGATCTTGAAGTCTTGACACCCGCACACTTTCTGGGTACAGCGCCATCTTCGTCATACATTGAGCCTGATCTAAGGAAGCTTAATTTCAATCGGCTTAGCTATTTTCAGCGCGTCACATACCTCAACAGCACTCCAAATGGCGCACTCCTCAGCCAGGATTTTCCGTCAACGATGTCGTCCTTATAAAGGATGAGAACCTACCGCCGCTTAAGAGGCCATTAGCTAGAGTTCTAGAGCTGATCTCGGGATCTGATAGGGTATCTAGAGTTGCATATAGATAACAGCGACGGCTTTTTCCAGTAACAGCAGAAGACAATAAACTTAATTACAACCTAAGAGCAAATTATGTTTGTTCTTTGTCAGTTGATGCCTACTCTCTTCATCGGCCCTTTGCCTTCTGCATTGACGCCCACTGCCCATCATTCTGAGCGGAGCTCAATTTAGTTCGTTTTGCATATAGTTTTAGTTTTTCGTTTGATCGCAAGCAAGGCACAACTATTTCGAGTTGAGTGCCGAGCAATATTATAACATTTCGTAAATTATAATAAGTGCTCTGTGCGGCAAATAAATACATTTGAAACAAAATATAAAACTACGAATTTCGTTGTACACATAGCAGTGCTAATTAATTAGTTGCAAAAAGGATTGTAGTTACTCAAAGGGAAGAACTACACTCCTTGAGTAGACAACTAGGAATATGGTCCGGCCCAAGAGAGTAAGAAGATTTTAAAGGGCTTATAGCTAATAGGAGAAAGGAGTGTGATATAATGGGAGGAGGTATAGAGCTAGCGGAATAAATAGTATAAGGGTAAGAATAAGTATTAATACAGACTGAAGAGTAAGTTGATTGGAAAAAATTAGTTTATGGTGACATAAAAAAAATTAATGGTAATATTCATATGACCCGAGTCTCATATAGGAAGACCAATCGGCTGCATAAATAAGCTGATTCAGCAGAGAATAATTTCCTTTGCGAAAGCAACAGCGGGGCTTATTGGCTGATGAGCACGAAATGAAACACGAACTAACAAATACAAGGGCAAATGTTCTATTCAAATGAATTCAAGAAATTGAATTGATTTGAAATAACGAAAGATCAAGCATGCAGTCTATAAAATCGTGCTGTGATGAGGGCACTAAATAAAAAAACTTGAGCATTGCAATCTCTTAAATAGCATGAAAGACATCCTCAGGAAGAGATAAAAGAGGGGACCTACACACATTAGAAATAAGGTAGTCGTTAACAAATACAAGGTCAAGTGTTCTATTCAAATAATTCGAAATTGAATTGATTTGAAACAACGAAAGATCAAGCATGCAGTCTATAAAATCGTGCTCTGAGGGCAATAAATAAAAAAATTGAGCATTGCAATCTCTAAAATAGCATGAAAGACATCCTCAGGAAGAGATAAAAGACCTACACACATTAGAAATAAGGTAGTCGTTAACAAATACAAGCTCAAGTGTTATATTCAAATGATTAGAATTGAATTGATTTGAAACAACGAAAGATCAAGCATGCAGTCTAAAAAAGCGTGGTGTGCTGAGGGCACTAAATAATTTTCAGCAGTGAATAATGACCAAGAGATGTTCGGCAAATTAAAATCACCCAACACCATTAATAGGTCATTATCACGCACGTGAGAAGAAGCTTCTTTAATACAAGTAATATGATTCATATAAACTTGAATATCAGAAGAAGGTGGGACATAAGAGCATGTTACATAGATATTCCGTGTAGGAAAAGACACGTTAACTGAGACAATCTCAGCGTCAGTAGGCGTAGTAAAACAGAAAAGTTCAGCGTCAGTAGGCGTAGTAGGCGTAGGCGTAGTAAAACAGAATAGTTCAGACTGGAGAGTGGTTTTAACGGCAATTAACACCCCACCACCTCGAGTCGGCCGATCATTTCAAAACAAAATAGTCATTCGGTAAAATCTCAATATCAGATATGGTTGAGTTTAACCATGTTTCTGAAAATGCTATTATATCCGAATCGAAGGAAGAGCTGGCCATGAAAAAATTTTTAAGCGTTGAAATGAGACCTCTGATAATTAATAAAGATTTGTTCAGAAGATGAAGCTAGTTTTTTGGGTCAGAAATGGTACCCTGTATTGAAGGGACTGAAAGGGTGACAGGCTGGTTACGGTTTTTAGGCTTGAACTCGTGAACAATCATGTGTGGAGGCCAAAATTTGGGATCACAAATGATTGGGAACATATCATGTAAAACATTTATTTTGAATGATGATATTTCACGAAGGGTGGAGAAATTAAATTTGGTTATTGACACGCTAGCAGAAGATTTGCTAACAATATAGGCTGCCAATGACTCAGAAGTGGTGTCCGACGAAAGCCGAGACACAAAAACTTGCCTACGAGGGGCAACTACCGTTAAAGTAGGCGCTGATGGGGCTGTAGGTAATACAGGAGTTGGAGGAGCTAAAGAGGCACAATGATTGTTTTTAACAATCGGGGCAAGATTGCGTGCAGGTCTACCTTTGCGGCCAGGAGCTGACGGGGCTGAGGCAGTTTGATTAACTGAGACGGGATCAGGTACGGGCTCTACTGGGACTAGTGCAGGGGTTGAAACAGGAGACAGTCGCTCACAACATTGGAGATACATCCAAGTTACTAGGAAGGGACAAGAAAGTCGTAGGTGTCTGAACAGACGTAGAGGGCAATTGCAAAAGTTGAGGCTTCAACCGGCGATTGGTTGGGGACTCAAATTTATATTTGCCAAGCAACTCGAAACTCGAGTCAAAATTACTCGAGAGCTGCTTAGTCACATTATTTAATTTTAAGAATTGATTTCTCACAGAATTATACATTCTGGAGAAATCAATTTGCTTGTCGATGCACTCTGGGCACGACCAACGCAAGCCAGCGCAGCCGGAACAGAGAATTGAAGACGCCCTAGCAGAAAAGGAGAATCTATGTCGCCAATAATGAACTTATGTAGAAGGACAACACCCATAATTGTCCTACGGTTGATTAACGAAGGTTGAGAAGAAGCAGTCTGCTGGAGTAGGACGGCAACCGAAGATTAGGGTCCCAATTTAAACCGCGTAAGGCAAAAAGCAGAAATTGCTTCTGAACAGATTCAATACGATCCTGGCTGTTGATTTACTGTGAAGACCAGATGCAAGAGCAGTATTCAAGGATAGGGCGAACAAGAGAGATGTACAGAAGTTTTGTTATAAAAGGATCGTTAAACTCTTTAGACCATCGTTTAATGAATCCAAGTACACCTTTTGCCTCATTAACAATGGTATCTATATGAAGATTGAAACAGAGTTTCGAATCAAAAATAACGCCTAGATCTTTAACTGTTAGTATGCGTTGCAAAGGGATATTGTCGATTGTATAACTGACAAGATAAGGTGTAGTACGATTAAAAGTCATAAACATACACTTTGAACAATGTAGATGCAATTGATTGGCCGAACACCAAAGTTGCATAGCGTTCAAATCGTCTTGTAGACGAGAATGATGTAGGGGGTTAGTGTATGATAGAAAAAGTTTGACATCGTCCGCATACATGAGTACACGGGCATGTGATATAACAGAGGGAAGATCATTTATAAAAAGTGTGAAGAGTAAAGGTCCAAGATGACTACCTTGAGGAACACCAGAAGTAACGTGAACCCTTTTAGAGGTAGTCAACCTCAGTATTACTCTTTGGGTCCTACCTTTTAAATAAGAATTAATCCAATGTAAAAGGGACAGAGGGAAACCTATTCGGTCAAGTTTAAAAAGTAAAATGTCATGGTGCACAGAGTCAAACGCCTTACTGAAGTCAGTGTAAATGACATCAGTTTGCATTTTCGAAAGGAAAGCATCATTTACCAAGGAAGTAAACTCAAGCAGATTGGTCGTAGTTGACCGATTCTTTACGAATCCATGTTGAACAGGGGAAACAACTGATTTGCAGAAATGCTGCAAATTCGAAGTGATTATTTTTTCAAATAATTTAGGAATAGCAGACAGTTTTGCAATGCCCCTGTAATTTTGTATATCAGACTTCCCACCTTTCTTGTGAAGAGGAATGATATAAGATTCTTTCCAAAGAGATGGAAAGACAGAAGTTTCAAGGGATGGATTAAAAAGCTTTAGCAATGGATAGAAAAGGGAAGAACTACACTCCATGAGTAGACAACTAGGAAGAGTAAGAAGATTTTAGAGAGTTTATAGCTAATAGGAGAGAGGACTGTGAAATAATGGGCGGAGGTATAGAACTAGCGGAGGAAACAGTATAAGGGTAAGAATTAGTATTAGGACAGACTGAAGAGTAAGTTGATTGGAAAAAATTACCAAAGAGGTTAGCAGAATCAGTGTCATTGCTAGCTTTATCCATCCCAAGAAAAAAAGAAGATGGCAAACTTGAAGATTTACGCTTCAAGTTTACAAAATTATAAAACTGTCTCGGATTTTGGGCGAATTGCCTTTTACAACGAATTAGATAATTCTCATAGCATTGAGAATTAAGAAGAAAGAAGTTCTATTTGGCTATGGAATATTTAGCCAAGTCTGTACACGAACCAGACTTTTTAAACTTTTTAAAAAATTGAGATTTTACATTTTGTGGATGTGATAATCTGGGAGTAAGCCAGGGTGGTTTTGAAAAAGTAGTCGAAGGAATTGACTTAGGAATACACACATCTAAGAGGGAGTTTAGGGTGATATAAAAAAAATTAATGGCTGTATTCATATCAACTGAGTCATATAAGAAAGACCAATCGGTTGAAAAAATAAGCTGATTCAGCAAAGAATAATTTCCTTTGCGAAAGCAATAGCGGGGCTTATTGGCTGATGACCACGAAATGAAAGGATTACAATTTAGCATTGCAATCTCTAAAGTTGGATGATAGACATCCTCAGGAAGATATAAAGGAGGGGACCTAGACACATTAGAAATAAGGTAGTCGTTAACAAATACAAGGTCAAGTGTTCTATTCATATGATTAGAAATTGAATTGATTTGAAACAACGAAAGATCAAGCATGCAGTCTAAAAAATCGTGCTGTGCTGAGGGCACTAGATAATTTTCAGCAGTGAATAATGACCAAGATATATTCGGCAAATTAAAATCACCCAACACCATAAATAGGTCATTATCACCCACGTGTGAAGAAACTTCTTTAATACAAGTAATATGTTTCATATAAGCTTGAATATCAGAAGAAGGAGGCACATAAGAGCATGTTATATAGATATTCCGTGTAGGAAGACAGCTTAGCTGAGACAATCTCAGCGACCGAAGGCGTACTAAAACATAAAAGTTCTGACTGGAGAGTGGCTTTAACGGCACAATCAAAAAGTAAGCAGAGAACACACGCACCAACAAGTGTATGCACAGGGGAGCACCAAAGCAAAAGAATCAAAACCGGCATTAACAACAACTCGGAACTGACACCGCGCTTTATAAATGCAATAATTAACAGACTTAGGCTGCACACCAGGAAACACTGCAGAATTTATAAAAGCTTTTTAAATAAATCACCGAAAAAAACAAAATTTTGAAATAAAAAGCAGGATTAAAGTTCAAAACTATATATAAATCTTGGAGCACAAGTAAAACCCACGTCAATCACATTCAACTGAGAAATCTGACGAAGATATCTTGACCAAACTTGGCATTTATTAGTTTTACTATGCTGTCATATAAATGTAAAGACAAGATTATTTCACTCTCTATTTTAGAGCATGAAAAGAGTGGACTTGTTACAATGTCACATTGTCACATTGTTACATTTGTCTATATATTCTGATTCGAATTCATATACGGATATGAATACTCTCTGCCTTTGGAAAATTTGTATGGCTCGCATACCTTGCTGAGGATATTTTAATTTTGTCGTGTATCGTGTAACGCATGGAAGGAGACATCTCCAAGTCCATAAAGTAAGTATATATCCTTGATCAGCATTACAGCCGAGTCCATATTTATTAGTTTTACTATGCTCTTCTTATAAATGCAAAATCCTATTAAGATCGGTACAATATATCATTTAGCTGATATAGGCACGATCGGTCAAATATTAAGTTGTTGTATGGAAAACAATTTTGTCATCCAAGATATCTTGATTCACTGTGCTCCCTTCATTTTTGCAAAATTTTATTTACATCGGGCTACTATATCATATATCTGCCATAGGAACGTTCGGTCGAAAATTAAGTTTTGTTGTATAAAAAACCACTTTGTTTTTCAAGATTTTTTTTATTCTTATTCATTTATTAATGGTCGACAAAACAAATGTCTTCTTCATTATTCAATCGATTTTATACAATGGATAATAGAATTATATGCCAAAAGCCTAGTTAAAGAATACAATTTTCTATAGTTTAGTTTGCCATAGGATCGATCGGTCGATAATTAAGTTTTTGTATAAAAAAGCATTTTGTTTTTCCAGATATCTTCACCAAACTCGATCGGACCACTACATCATATAACTGCCATATGAACGATCGGTCGAAAAATAAGTCTTGTTGTATAAAAAAACACTTTGTTTTTCAAGATATCTTTACCAAACACGGCATTTTTTAGTTTTACTATAGTCATATATCTGAAGAATCCTATTAAGATCGGACCACTATTTCATATAGCTGCCATATGAAAGATCGGTCGATAATTAAGTTGTAGTATGAAAAAACATTTTGTTTTTTAAGATATTTTGACCAAACTCGACACTGATTAGTTTTGCTATATTTGTCATATATATGCAGAATCCCATTAAGATCGGACCACTATATTATATAGCTGCCATGCGAACGATCGGTCGAAAATTAAGTTTTGTTGTATAAAACAACATTTTGTTTTTCTTAACCATAGTCCATAGGATCGATCGGTTGATAATTAAGTTGTTGTATGAAAAAACATTTTGTTTTTTCAGATATCTTGACCAAACTCTGCACTTATTAGTTTTACTTTACTCCTCATATATATATATGCAAAATACTATTAAGAGCGGTCCACCATATCATAAAGCTGCCATAGGATCGAGCGGTCAAAAATTAAGTTTTGTTGTATGAAAAAACAATTGTTTCTTAAGATATTTTGACCCAACTCGACACGTATTAGTTTTACTATATTTGTCATATATATGCAAAATCACTATATCATTAAGCTGCCATAGGAACGATCGGTCGAAAATTAAGTTTTGTTGTATAAAAATACATTTTGTTTTTCTTGACCATAGGCCATAGGATCGATCGGTCAATAATTAAGTTGTATGAAAAAACATTTTGTTTTTTAAGATATCTTGACCAAACTCGGCGTTTATTAGTTTTACTATACTCCTCATATATAGACTAAATCATATTAAGATCGGACCACTCCTGGTCATATAGCTGTGATATGATCGATCGGTCGAAAATTAAGTTGTATGAAAAAATATTTTGTTTTTCAAGATATATTGACCAAACTCGGCATTTATTATTTTAACTATAGTCGTCATATATCTGCAAAGTCCTATTAAGATCGGACCAATATATCATATAGCTGGCATGGGAACGATCTGTCGAAAATAAAATTTTGCTTGTATGAAAAAACATTTGGGTTTTTAAGATATCTTGACCATACTCGGCATTTATCTGCAGAATCCCATTAGGATCGGACCACTTATCATATGTTGTTGTATGAAAAAACATTTTTATTTGTAATAATCTTGACCAAACTCGACACTTATTCGTTTTACTATGTTTGTCATATATATGCAAAATCATATTAAGATCGGATCACTATATCATATAGCTGCCATAGGAACGATCGGTCGAAAATTAAGTTTTGCTGTATAAAAAACATTTTGTTTTTCTTGACCATACGTCATAGGATAGATCGGTCGAAAATTAAGTTGTAGTATGAAAAATAATTTGTTTTTTAAGATATCTTGACCAAACTCGGCATTTATTAGTTTTACTATAGTCGTCATATATCTGCAAAATCCTATTAAGATCGGACTACTATATCTCATAGCTGCCATATGAACGATCGGTCGAAAAATAAGTCTTGTTGTATGAAAAAACATTTGGTTTTTCAAGATATCTTAACCAACCTTGGCATATTTTGGTTTTACTATACTCGTCATATACTTGCAGAATCCCATTAAGATCGGACCACTATATCATATAGCTGCCATATGAACGATCGGTATATAATTAAGTTGTGGTATGACAAAACATTTTGTTTTTTATACTTTTTTATATATGCAAAATCATATTAAGATCGGATCACTATATCATATAGCTGCCTTAGGAACGTTCGATCGTAAGTTAAGTTTTGTTGCTTAAAAAAACATTTTGTTTTTCTTGACCATAGTCCATAGAAACGATCGGTCGATAATTAAGTTGTTGTATGAAAAAACATTTTGTTTTTTAAGATATCTTGACCAAACTCGGCGTTTATTAGTTTTACTATACTCGTCATATATCTCCAGAATCCCATTAAGTTCGGACCACTATATCATATAGCTGCCATATGAACGATCGGTCGATAATTAAGTTGTGGTATGAGAAAACATTTTGCTTTTTCAGATATCTTGACCAAACTCGACACTTATTTGTTTTACTATATTTGTCATATATATGAAAAATCATATTAAGATCGGAACACTATATCATATAGCTGCCATGGGAACGATCGGTGGAAAATTAAGTTTTGTTGTATAAAACAACATTTTGTTTTTCTTGACCATAGGCCATAGAATCGATCGGTCGATAATTAAGTTGTAGTATGAAAAAACAATTTGTTTTTCAAGATATCTTGACCAAACTCGACATTTATTATTCGTACTACACTCCTTATATATTGGCAGAATCATATTAAGAGCGGACCACGATTTCATATAGCTGTGATAGGATCGATCGGTCGAAAATTAAGTTGTATGTTTTACTATATTTGTCATATATATGCAGAATCATATTAAGATCGGATCACTATATCATATAGCTGGCATAGGAACGATCTGTCGAAAATTAAGTTTTGTTGTATGAAAAAACATTTGGGGTTTCAAGATATCTTGACCAAACTCGACACTGATTAGTTTCACTATATTTGTCATATATATGCAAAATCATATTAAGATCGGTGCACTATATCATATAGCTGCCATAGGAACGATCGATCGTAAGTTAAGTTTTGTTGCTTAAAAAAACGTTTTGTTTTTCTTGACCATAGTCCATAGAAACGATCGGTCGATAATTAAGTTGTTGTATGAAAAAACATTTTGTTTTTTCAGATATCTTGACCAAACTCGACACTTATTTGTTTAACTATATTTGTCATATATATGCAAAATCATATTAAGATCGGAACACTATATCATATAGCTGCCATGGAAACGATCAGTGGAAAATTAAGTTTTGTTGTATAAAACAACATTTTGTTTTTCTTACCATAGGCCATAGAATCGATCGGTCGATAATTAGGTTCTTGTATGAAAAAACATTTTGTTTTTCCAGATATCTTGACCGAACTCGGCGTTTATTAGTTTTACTATACTCCTCATATATAGGCAAAATCATATTAAGATCGGACCACTATATCATATATCTGGCATGGGAACGATCTGTCGAAAATTAAGTTTTGTTGCATGAAAAAACATTTGGGTTTTCAAGATATCTTGACCAAACTCGGCATTTAATAGTTTAACTTTACTCCTCATATATATGAAAAATCCTTTTAATATGGGACCACTATATCATTAGTTGCCATAGGAACGATCGATCGTAAGTTAAGTTTTGTTGCTTAAAAAAACATTTTGTTTTTCTTGACCATAGTCCATAGAAACGATCGGTCGATAATTAAGTTGTTGTATGAAAAAACATTTTGTTTTTTCAAGATATCTTGACCAAACTCGGCATTTAATAGTTTAACTTTACTCCTCATATATATGCAAAATCCTTTTAATATGGGACCACTATATCATTAGTTGCCTTACGATCGATCGGTCGATAACTAAGTTTTTGTAGGAAAAACCATTTTTTTTTTTAAGATATTTTGACCCAACTCGACACGTATTAGTTTTACTATATTTGTCATATATATGCAAAATCATATTAAGATCGGATCACTATAGCATAAAGCTGCCATAGGAACGATCTGTCGATAATTAAGTTTTGTTATATAAAAATACATTTTGTTTTTCTTGACCATAGGCCATAGGATCGATCGGTTAATAATTAAGTTGTATGAAAAAACATTTTGTTTTTTAAGATATCTTGACCAAACTTGGCGTTTATTAGTTTTACTATACTCCTCATATATAGACTAAATCTTATTAAGATCGGACCACTATATCATATAGCTGTTATAGGAACGATCGGTCGAAAATTATGTTGTTGTATGAAAACACATTTTTTTTAAGATATCTTGACCAAACTCGGCATTTATTAGTTTTACTACACTCCTTATATATTGGCAGAATCATATTAAGATCGGACCACGATTTCATATAGCTGTGATAGGATCGATCGGTCGAAAATTAAGTTGTATGAAAAAATATTTTGTTTTTCAAGATATATTGACCAAACTCGGCATTTATTAGTTTTACTATAGTCGTCATATATCTGCAAAATCCTATTAAGATCGGACCACTATATCATATAAGCTGCCATATGAACGATCGGTCGAAAAATAAGTCTTGTTGTATGAAAACACATTTTGTTTTTCAAGATATCTTAACCAACCATTTTTTGGTTTTACTATACTCGTCATATATATGCAAAATCCTATTAAGATCTAACCACTCTATCATAAAGCTGCCAAAGAAACGATATGTTGAAAATTAAATTTTGCTGTATTAAAAAACATTTGGATTTTCAAGATATCTTGACCAACCTCGGCATTTATTTGTTTTACTATATTTGTCATATATACGCAAAATCATATTAAGATCGGAACACTATATCATATAGCTGCCATGGTAACGATCGGTGGAAAATTAAGTTTTGTTGTATAAAACAACATTTTGTTTTTCTTGACCATAGGCCATAGGATCGATCGGTCGATAATTAAGTTGTAGTATGAAAAAACAATTGGTTTTTCAAGATATCTTAACCAAACTCGACATTTATTATTCGAACTACACTCCTTATATATTGGCAGAATCATATTAAGAGCGGACCACGATTTCATATAGCTGTGATAGGATCGATCGGTCGAAAATAAAGTTGTATGTTTTACTATATTTGTGATATATATGCAGAATCATATTAAGATCGGATCACTATATCATATAGCTGGTATAGGAACGATCTGTCGAAAATTAAGTTTTGTTGTATGAAAAAACATTTGGGGTTTCAAGATATCTTGACCAAACTCGGCATTTAATAGTTTAACTTTGCTCCTCATATATATGCAAAATCCTTTTAATATGGGACCACTATATCATTAATTGCCTTAGGATCGATCGGTCGATAATTAAGTTTTTGTATGAAAAACCATTTTGTTTTTTAAGATATCTTGAGCTAACTCGACACTTATTAGTTTTACTATATTTGTCATATATATGCAATATAAGATCAGATCACTATATCATAGAGCTGCCATAGGAACCATCGGTCGAAGATTAAGTTTTGTTGTATAAAAAAACAATTTGATTTTCTTGACCATACGCCATAGGATCGATCGGTCAATAATTAAGTTGTATGAAAAAACATTTTGTAGTATGTAAAAACATATTGTTTTTCAAGATATCTTGACCAAACTCGGCGTTTATTAGTTTTACTAAACTCCTCATATATAGACTAAATCTTATTAAGATCGGACCACTATATCATATAGCTGTTATAGGAACGATCAGTCGAAAATAATGTTGTTGTATGAAAACACATTTTTTTTAAGATATCTTGACCAAACTCGTCATTTATTAGTTTTACTACACTCCTTATATATTGGCAGAATCAAATTAAGATCGGACCGCGATTTCATATAGCTGTGATAGGATCGATCGGTCGAAAATTAAGTTGTATGAAAAAATATTTTTTTTTTTCAAGATATATTGACCAAACTCGGCATTTATTAATTTTACTATAGTCGTCATATATCTGCAAAGTCCTATTAAGATCGGACCACTATATCATAAAGCTGGCATGGGAACGATCTGTCGAAAACTAAATTTTGCTTGTATGAAAAAATATTTGGGTTTTCAAGATATCTTGACCATACTCGGCATTAAATAATTTTACTATACTCGTCATATATCTGCAGAATCCCATTAGGATCGGACCACTATATCATATGTTGTTGTATGAAAAAATATTTATTTTTTTTTAATAATCTTGACCAAACTCGACACTTATTTGTTTTACTATATTTGTCATATAAATGCAAAATCATATTAATATCGGATCACTATATCATATAGCTGCCATAGGAACGATCGGTCGAAAATTAAGTTTTGTTGTATAAAAAAACATTTTGTTTTTCTTGACCATAAGCCATAGGATCGATCGGTCGCTAATTAGTTGATGTATGAAAAAACATTTTCTTTTTAAGTAATCTTGACCAAACTCGACACTTATTAATTTTACTATATGTCTGGTTACGCAGCCAAAACACCACGCAACTGATAAGAGCAGCATCTTAATGTTATCTTTTAATACTCGCTCTGCAAAGCAAGGCCTCGATGCTGCGCATCGAGTTAGTTAAGTTCGTTCGCTTCATGCATTTGGTACGCATCGGCCACTTGCATTACTCAAAATTATAAATAATAATTGTCTCTTCGCTAAAATTGGCACGTACTAATTCGGGTTCGCTTGCCTATATACAAACTATTGTTCTTAAATAATAAGCACAGACCAATTCGGGTCTGCCTGCTTTTCGTAACTTTAAGAAATATAAAACAATTTTGAACACAAAAAATAAATAGTCAATTATTTCTATTTGTGAAAGCTATTGAAAAAGCTCAATAGCGCAACATTTGGTGACCCCGACGTGATTTTTATTTTTGTTGTAAGATTATTTGCTTTACATTAAAGCAATAATCATAAAAGGCACCACCTGGCATTTCGTTTTGTGCACTTTATAAATATACATACTTATCGCCGTCGCTTTGCCTACTCTCTCGGTCGTTTAAAGTCTCTGCTCATTCGTGCGGTACTTATGTAAATAATATTGCCGTTGCTTCATTACATAGCTTGACCTTGCGTTCGCCGAAGTTCTTATTGTACAACTATTGTTTTTTGAACGGCTTACATATACTAGCGATCACCGTTGTTAGTTACTCAGCTAGTTTCGCACTCGCTTTCTATCGCGCTTCTAATGGCAACCGAAAATAATACCTCTAGTGCAAACAGGGTGACCTTTCTGCAAACAGGGTGACCTTTCTGAAGCGCAAAGCCATTTCAATTTATGACAGTTTGCAAACACTTCGAAAAGCTCTAACTAATTCGACACTTAGTGCAATTGATGAGTGCGGTCTTAGTGTTAGGCTGAAGCAAATCGAGCGGGTTCAGACCTCATTTGATATTACTCACACTAGCCTCGAAGAACTAGACTTTGATGAAATCGGTAACCGATTGCGTGAGGACTTCGACGAGTTAGCAGTTTCTACGGAAATTTCGAAACGACATTTATTATTCGTACTACACTCCTTATATATTGGCAGAATCATACTTAGAGCGGACCATATAGCTGTGATAGCATCGATCGGTCGAAAATTAAGTTGTATGTTTTACTATATTTGTCATATATATGCAGAATCATATTAAGATCGAATCACTATATCATATAGCTGGTATAGGAACGATCTGTCGAAAATTAAGTTTCGTTGTATGAAAAAACATTTGGGGTTTCAAGATATCTTGACCAAACTCGGCATTTAATATTTTAACTTTGCTCCTCATATATATGCAAAATCCTTTTAATATGGGACCACTATATCATTAATTGCCTTAGGATCGATCGGTCGATAATTAAGTTTTTGTATGAAAAATCATTTTGTTTTTTAAGATATCTTGAGCTAACCTGACACTTATTAGTTTTACTATATTTGTCATATATCTGCAAAGTCTTATTAAGATCGGACCACTATATCATATAGCTGGCATGGGAACGATCTGTCGAAAATTAAGTTTTTGGATAAAAAAACATTTGGGTTTTCAAGATATCTTGACCATACTCGGCATTTATTAATTTTACTATAATCGTCATATATCCGCAGAATCCCATTAGGATCGGACCACTATATCATATGTTGTTGTATGAAAAAACATTTTTTTTTTAAGAATCTTGAGCAAACTCGACACTTATTCGTTTTACTATATTTGTCATATATATGCAAAATCATATTAAGATTGGATCACTATATCATATAGCTGCCATAGGAACGATCGGTCGAAAATTAAGTTTTGTTGTATAAAAAAACATTTTGTTTTTCTTGACCATAGACCATAGGATCGATCGGTCGATAATTAAGTTGTTGTATGAAAAAACATTTTCTTTTTAAGTAATCTTGACCAAACTCGACACTTATTAATTTTACTATATGTCTGGTTACGCAGCCAAAACACCACGCAACTGATAAGAGCAGCATCTTAATGTTATCTTTTAATACTCGCTCTGCAAAGCAAGGCCTCGATGCTGCGCATCGAGTTAGTTAAGTTCGTTCGCTTCATGCATTTGGTACGCATCGGCCACTTGCATTACTCAAAATTATAAATAATAATTGTCTCTTTGCTAAAATTGGCACGTACTAACTTGGGTTCGCTTGCCTATATACAAACTATTGTTCTTAAATAATAAGCACAGACCAATTCGGGTCTGCCTGCTTTTCGTAACTTTAAGAAATATAAAACAATTTTGAACACAAAAAATAAATAGTTAATTATTTCTATTTGTGAAAGCTATTGAAAAAGCTCAATAGCGCAACATTTGGTGACCCCGACGTGATTTTTATTTTTGTTGTTGTAAGATTATTTGCTTTACATTAAAGCAATAATCTTAAAAGGCACCACCTGGCATTTCGTTTTGTGCACTTTATAAACATACATACTTATCGCCGTCGCTTTGCCTACTCTCTCGGTCGTTTAAAGTCTCTGCTCATTCGTGCGGTACTTATGTAAAAGCTATTGCCGTTGCTTCATTACATAGCTTGACACTTGCGTTTGCCGAAGTTCTTATTGTACAACTATTGTTTTTTGAACGGTTTGCATGTACTAGCGATCACCGTTGTTAGTTACTCAGCTAGTTTCGCACTCGCTTTCTATCGCGCTTCTTATGGCAACCGAAAATAATACCTCTAGTGCAATGCCCTCTGCAAACAGGGTGACCTTTCTGAAGCGCAAAGCCATTTCAATTTATGGCAGTTGGCAAACGCTTCGAAATGCTCTAACTAATTCGCCACTTAGTGCAATTGATGAGTGCGGTCTTAGTGTTAGGCTGAAGCAAATCGAGCGGCTTCAGACCTCATTTGATATTACTCACACTAGCCTCGAAGAATTAGACTTTGATGAAATCGGTAACCAATTGCGTGAGGACTTCGACGAGTTAGCAGTTTCTATGGAAATTTCGGTTCGGAATGAAATTGCGAAACGTGTCTCAATATTGCCCTGCTCAACGTTTCGCGACCAATCTGTGCTGCCCTCGCAGACAGTTAGAGCTAAGGCTACCACTACCTAGGCTAACACTACCCTCAATAAAGTTGCCTACGTTCAGTGGTGGTTACACAGAATGGGCCGACTTTTATTCTATGTTCACAACCGTCATAGAAAATCATCCTGATCTAGCAGATATCGAAAAGCTGCAGCATCTTCGATCGTGCCTGAAGGATACAGCGCTGGACGCGATTCGATCATTGCAAATAACAAACGATAATTATGCCATAGCACTTAATTTATTGGAGAAAAGGTTTAATAATAGACGTTTGGTGTTTCAGGCACACATACTTGAGATATTGGGGCTCAAGAGGGTGGCAGGTGGATCGGCCGTGTCGCTATGGGAGTTATCCGACCAATTCAACGCACATTTTCGCGCGTTAAAGAGCATGGGCAAATCCGAACAAATCGCTGGAGGCTTCATTGTGCAGATTATTTTACAAAAGCTGGACCCAATATCACAAGCCAAATGGGAAGAAAGGCTAGAGGATTCGTCGTTCGTTAATTTAATACCATCGTGGGAGCATATGGCAACGTTTCTGGAGCAGAGATGCCGAACAATGGAAACCGTAAATTTTGCTATAGCAAGCTATGCCCCTAGCCATCAGGTGGGAAAAACTAGAGCAATTAACACCAGTAAATCGTCATTTATCGCCACTAACCACGACGCCCCTGTCTGCGTCTTTTGTGACAGCTCGATTTGAAAATTTGACCCCTGCATTACGGCTTAGGGAGGCAAAACGAGTTGGATTGTGCTTGAATTGCCTAAAGAAAGGTCATCAATTGCGATCATGCACTTCTGGATGCTGTCGGACCTGCGGGGCGAAACATCATTCTCTGCTGCATTTAAACACTTCCGTATCTCCGTCTGGTCAGCTGACTGAGCCTGCAAATTCATCGCCGATAGCCCATGCGTCTTTCGCTGTCATCGCCATCTACCTCCACATCTCTTGTTGCCCAGTATTTCAGTGGTGATGTTGTCGTCTTGGCTACGGCTTTGATCTTTGTAAGAAATCGCTCCGGCACTTTGATACCTTGTCGTGCCCTTTTTGATTCTGGTTCTCAGCTTCACCTTATAACGTCGCGCCTTGCTCAACATCTTCAGCTAAAGAAGCACAAGTCCTCAGCCATCGCCTCTGGTCTAGGAGATTCTCGTTTTGAAACAGATGGAAACACTGTCACTATCACAATACAGTCTCAAGTCTCTGAATACTCAACATGCCTTACAGCTCTGGTAGCACCTAACATAACTGATAGTCAACCGAGTTATACACGACGAATTGGAACATTTCCGCTAACATAAAACTTGCAGATCCGTCATTCTTTAAACCTCAACGCGTGGACTTGCTACTTGGAGCTAGCCTGTTTTACTACCTTCTCAGCGTCAGCCAGATAAGGCTTCTCCCAGGACTACCGTGTCTTCAAAAAACACGGCTTGGTTGGGTAGTTTCTGGAGGCGGACCCCGCTTGAGTTGTTCTATGTTAATGGCAAAGCATACTGCGGGCAAACTTGAGTCAAGTTCTGAAGAACGTGCTGATGAATTGGTTCGAAGATTTTGGGAGATAGAATCCTGCTTGGAAAGTACACCTACCACTTCAAAGGAAGAAAACATCTGTGAAGAACATTTCGTAAAGACTCATATCAGATTGCCTAGTGGCCAATATTCAGTTCGTTTACCCTTCAAGCGAAGTTTGGAATGTCTGGGGACGTCATACCAACAAGCCTTTCGTCGGTTCCTGACCCTGGAACGCAAACTACAAAATCATCCAGATCTAGAGGAATATTTGGATCTTGGTCATATGTCGCCTGTTGTCTATAGGACGTTGTCAATACTTTCTTCCTCATCACTGTGTCTTTAAAGAAGACAGTTCAACGACAAAATTGGGAGTCGTTTTCGACGGCTCAGCAGCTACCTCGTCAGGTTATTCATTAAATGAACTATTGATGGCTGGACCTGTTATTCAAAGCTCGCTGTTTCATATCCTTCTTCGCTTTCGTAATTTCCCCATCGCCCTAACAGGAGATATTGGAAAAATGTATCGCTGCGTACGCGTTTCAGCACCGGATGATTTTCTCCAATGGATTCTATGGCGAGACTCGCCAGAACAGAATATAAAGATTTTTAAGCTGGATACAGTTACATACGGAACAAAGCCACCTTCATTCCTCTCTATCCGTGCTATGCATCAGCTGTCTTTGGATGAGGAAACTAATTTTCCAATTGGATCTCGGATTTTGCGGCGTGACTTCTACGTTGATGACCTCATTTCAGGGGGTGATACAATTCAAGAAGCAAAGGAGCTTCTTAATCAGACGGCTGGAATCTTGGCAAGTGGGGGCTTCAAGTTGCGAAAGTGGTGCTCAAACAATTCTGCTGTACTGAAAGGGATACCCGTAGAAGACAGAGAATCTTCCCTAAAGTTTGATGGTGGTAGCGACATCACCAAAACTCTTGGACTCGCTTGGGATAGAGTGGTCCGATCTTAATAGGATTTTGCATATATATGAGGAGCATAGTAAAACTAATAAATGCCGAGTGTGGTCAAGATATCTTGAAAAACAAAATGTTTTTTCATCCAAAAACTTAATTTTCGACCGATCATTCCTGTTCATGCCAGTTCAGTGCTAGTGTGAACACAGCATTGACTGAGCCTCACTCAATGTGAGAAAATCACTCAGTGAGACAAACTCACTCACTGAGAGAGACTCACTCACTAAGTCGATCCCAGATGCGCTCAGCACTCTCCTTGTGGTCTCCTTTCCACCTCCATCACTCCAACCAAAAATATGTAAAATCACTTAACCAGCAGAGTTTGTTACATGCAGCAGCAACTTCTAATAAAGTGCTTTTTTCACCAACAACAATAATCAAGGATTATTTATCTGACGCCACCACCACAAACATTGGTCCTTCGAGCCGGATTATATATAAACCGATCGCCCCTACATAAGTTTTTTGGCAAAGATAAGTAAATACAAAATTTCCTTTCTATATATATTCGGCAATATCCGCCAAATTTTTCCGCATATTTTTTTCTTTAAGAAAACTGATTGGCAATTTTCTGAATATATATAAATTATAGGACCACAAAACTAAAAACAGTTTAGTTAAATTTTGTGTTAATTACTTCCAACTACAAAAGAAATCCACTTCAACATTTTTTGTATGTACATACGTACGCACTCGTGCACTTTCCTAACTATAAAGAAAATTTTTTTTTAATACGTGTCCGCACTTAATCCGACAAGTTGATTCACAATATTGTTTCCTTATTAATATTGTTAATTCATGTTCTTGGTCCGAAACACAAACATACACCAGGTTCACCAGCACGTATTGTACATACATACATACATATATTCAATCCGAATATAATTGCCCATATGCATTTTGAATAGACACTATAGTTAACCTTATTATTTAATAAACACAAACTCCAATTCATTCTCTTAACTTATAATTGGGCATAGTGCAAACGAATATATTTGTGCAACCACATAGTACATACATCCGATAAATAAATCCACAAATCATATGTACTATGTGTGTCCACATATAATATTTTTTAGTGCACAATCCACAGCAATATTATAACACAGCAATATTATAGTTATAAATTGCAATTTCAACCGGCGTATGTGCGTATGTACACACCACACACATATGTAAAAACCACAGCTGCCGATCCGTACTCCAATTACACGTTTTTATGCAATTGCACACATTCCCATACAATTACTCTTGTTCCGAGACGCACCAAATAAAAACACAACAATCATAATTAATAGATTAATAACACTATTAATTTATTGTAAATAAACAAAAACACTACACATTAACTTCGAAGTTCTACATTTGTCAGCGGTGTGTACTCAGCCACAAAAGTAAAAATAAACCAGCCGTTACCGTATTCAAAGACTATCGAAAAAGACATCGAAAACGAGCATCGAATTCTTTATTATTATTTCCCGTGTTTAATAAATAATATTATTTTTTTATATTACCAAGTCAAATAAATTTATTATTTAAATTAATTAAATCAAATAAATTTTGATTTTAAGCAAAATTATTTAAATCTTCCGCAATCTCAATCGAATTATAAACTCGTTTATTTACCTGTACCGGCATTCCAGTGTTTCTTTGTTTTAAGCATCACAACCTCTACTACTAGAAACGAGCACCTTTGTTTTCCTACCCAAGCGCTTCCGCCTAGTATGCCAACTGGCAAAGGGGAAGAAACAAAGCATCAATTAGCAGTTCCGTCCGCACCTCCAGAACTTCTCCGTCTCCAACAGCAGCCCTTGGAGTCGAAAGGGAAACATCGTCCCGGACTAAAAGCGAATCATCCGCGTCCACGCCAAGGGGAACTGTTAAGGCACCTCTTAGTTCGAGGCCAAGTCCACTGATAAAAATCAGTCGCCCGCCTTCCAAAGCTAAAAGCGAAGCATCCCTGACCACTGCAGTCGGACGCACTAAGGTAACCATTAGCACAAGATCTAGTCAGATTTCCACGCCAGCTAATACCAAAACGGCCCAAAATTTGACTGACGCGGCCTTAATCAGGCTTATTCCTGTCACTGATAGGCTAAGTCAGTTTGAGGCAAAAATAAACACTGCTGGAGGCTCTGACCCGTCTCTCTACACGTGCCAGGTCCGTCGGGACCTAGTGCGAGACTTGTGGGACAAGGTTGAAAAAGAGTACGATGGCGGCTCAACAATAATCTCTGAAGCCGGTTCACTGGAAACCATTTCAGTTATGCAGTCCAAGTACGACTATTGTTGCTTGGTCTATGAGATGCGCCGCTAAACTTAGCAAGCAAATCGATACCGCTAACGCCTAAAATAGACCATCCGCTCAGTCCACCATTCCGACATATGTTCCCACAGGGTGTCGCTTACCTCCTTGCGACACGGAAATCTTCAGCGGAGATTACATACGTTGGCCCACATTTCGAGACCTCTTTACCGATCAGCCTGGGCCAATCTGACAGCGTTTTGAGAACCGAAAATTGTTAGTCAACAGCCAGCTCAAGATTCTTTTCAACCTGCAGCCAATCTCCCAAGAGTCTGGAACTGCAATTAAGGAACTTCAGAGCACCATTCAAGGTTGCTTAACAGCTCTGGAGTTATCCGAAATCAACATAGAAAACTGGGACTGTATCCTCGTGTTCCTATGTTCCTCCAAATTACCCAAATTAACACTCTCCTTATGGGAACAGTCCATCTCCAGAAAAAAAGACATCTCATCATGGCTTGCGATGAACGCCTTTCTCTTAGAACGCTATCGCACTCTAGAAACGATAGAAGAGCTTAAGCCAGGCGCAAATACTCCAACGCACTCCAGAATTGTTCGAACAGAACCTCCTACCACTAGAAGGATTAACTCATTTGAGAATAAGGTGGCTAACAGGCCGCAAGCCTGCAAATTGTTCTCCAGGGAGAATCACCCTATCCGTCTGTGCCCACGATTTCTCCAAATGCCCGTCAGCGAACGGGCAACTTACATCAAACAGCAAAAACTATGTTTGAACTGTTTTGCTAGGGGTCATCAGTTAAGGGATTGCACAAGTCCTCACAATTGTTTTACGTGCAAGGGTTGTCATAATACGCTCTTGCATCGTAGTGACACTCCACAATTGAGCCCTACAGTAGTCTCCATGCCACAAGCAACAGCTCCCTCCAATCAATCCATACAGTCCGCTCCATCCCAACAAACGAATGTTCACAATTATGTTGGAATAAACACCCACGGTGTTCTCCTAAGTACGGCTGTTCGGTTATATATGTTCGCCATTTGGGTGTAACTTATACAGCTCTTGCACTGATCGACTCGGGATCAGAGGCAACATTTATTTCCGAGCGACTCTTCCACCTGATAAAGCTGCCGTACAAATCCGTACAGGCACAAGTATTGGGATTAAATCAAGCTGTTGCAGCCCAGCCTCGCAAGCTCTGCCATTTTAATATTGGCTCTCCTTCTAAGCCTCGTATCCAAATCGAGGCATCAGCCTACGTCCTACCACATTTGGCAGGGAATCTACCGTCATGTTCGATCCCCCAAAGTTTATTGACAACCCTGCCAAAACTCCAGTTAGCGGACCCTAATTTCCACAAGAGTTCGCAGATAGATGTGCTGATTGGCGCTGATATCCTTCCGTTCATACTAATGGGCGGCTCCCATCCTAATATATGTGGCACGTTGCTGGGCCAGGAAACTATTTTCGGGTGGATTTTAACAGGCCCAGTTTCAAAGACCGCATCCACCGCAATCCCGTCATTCTCGACTCGAATATCTGTCTCTCAAGAAGAGCAATTAGACGTCATTCTCACAAAATTTTGGGAGGTGGAGGACATTCCAGTCAAACTGGTAAAGAGCTCCGACTCCTTTTGTGAGAGTAATTTCATCCGAACAACAACAAGGAAGGACAATGGCAGATATGTAGTCACCCTACTTTTCCAAGAACCTAATCACATAGACTTAGGACATTCAAGATCTATCGCACTAGCTCAGTTTCTAAAGAACGAGAACCGTTTAAAAAGAAACCCTCCTTTGAAAGAGCAGTACGACTCCGTGATTCGGGAGTACTTCGACTTAGGTCATATGACACAAGTTTCTCCAAACAGCAACCCCAATAATTTTTACCTGCCGCATCATCCTGTTTTTAAGCCCGACAGCACCACAACAAAGGTTCGCGTTGTGTTTAACGCCTCCAGCCCGTCTTCCAATGGCAAAAGTTTAAATGATATCCCACACACGGGACCAGTACTCCAATCCGATCTGACGATTCAGATACTAAAGTGGCGATTCTACCGCTACGTTTTCAATGCCGATATAACCAAGATGTATTGCCTTACCAACGAATACTATTTCGCAATGAGAACGAAGAACTTTGCGACTTCGAACTCAATACAGTTACCTTTGGGGTAAACTGTGCCCCATACCTCGCAATCCGGGTTCTCCGTCAACTTGCTCGTGATATACGAGAACATTGTCCATCGCATCCGATACAATTGAAAATTGTGTGTATGTCGATGATGTTCTAGCAGGGGCACACACGAAGCAACAAGCAATTTCAGCCATTGCAGAACTCCGCATGGCACTCGACAGAGCTGGGTTCCCTCTGAGAAAGTGGACATCCAACACAAAGGAACTGTTAAAAGGAATACCAAGGGACCACTTACTGTGTGCGGATTTCTAAGAAATCGAAGAGGCCAGCGTCGCTAAAACGCTAGGCATTCGATGGCAAGCCACAACAGACCAGTTTTTCTTTGCTCCGTCCAAAATTGTATCTCAGCCTTCGCTCACTAAACGTGAAGTACTATCCCAGATTACTAAATTGTTCGATCCCGCTGGATGGCTAGCACCTGTGATAGTTCGAGCAAAGATTTTCATGCAAGAGATCTGGCTCCAAGAGCTGGGGTGGGATGATTCCCTGCCGGAAGATCTCGTTCAACGTTGGCATGAATTCCTAACCGACTATCCCTCTCTCGAAGAGATCCGTATTCCAAGATGGGTCGATTTTCAGCAAAAGGCAAAGGTGCAGTTTCACGGCTTCTGCGACGCGTCCCAGCGCGCATATGGTGCTGCACTTTATTTGCGCGTCGAGATCAACGGATGCATCTCCACTCACTTTCTCGCAGCAAAAACGAGAGTCGCGTCAGTTAAGACGGTATCATTACCACGCTAAGAGCTGTGTGGCGCCGTCCTTCTTTCCGAGCTCACCACGGCTCTTATTCCTCAGCTCCCCATCCAGAGTAATTAAAATTTCAATTGGACAGACTCCACTATTGTTCTTGCCTGCTTGGATAAACCTCCATGCAAATGGTCCACCTTTGTGGCTAACCGGGTAGCCAAGATATCATCAACCAATGGCAAATGGTCCCATGTTCGATCCGAACATAACCCAGCTGACCTAGCTAGTCGGCGGGTTTCTGCTCGGGACCTATTGGGCAGCACTTTGTGGTGGCATGGACCGGAATGGTTACAACTACCACAAAACCAATGGCCAGTTTCTGTTACGGTACTTGAGACAGAGATTGAACAACGCGCAGTGAAGTGCAATGTCTCCAGATTCGACAAGGCATTGCGAGTTATTGCATATGTCTGTCGCTTTATCCAGCACTGTAGAAATCCAGTGATCC
Organism: Drosophila virilis; assembly: GCF_030788295.1. NCBI lineage: Eukaryota > Metazoa > Arthropoda > Insecta > Diptera > Drosophilidae > Drosophila > Drosophila virilis. The sequence continues at coordinate 133,703 of NW_027212868.1, read as the reverse complement.
ACTTTCCCGCCGAGCTCCGTAATGAAGAACTTACGAGAGTTCAGTTCCGACTTATCGAGTATACTCAACGCCAAGCTTATCCTAAGGAGTATAGCTGTTTGCTCGATAAGCAGCCAATTCAAGGATCAAGCAGCATTCGCAATTTAACCCCTTTCATCGATCAAAGGGGTATTCTGCGATCCTGTGAATGGGTGAGAGCGTCAACCTCGTTAGGCTATGATGAGCGACACCCCATAATCATTCTGGCCAATTGTGATTTTTCACGCCTCCTGGTCCGATTTACCCACCTTATTTGTTTTCACGGAGGCAATCAGTTGGTAATGCACCTCATAAGAGCCAAATACTGGATCCCAAAGCTCAAGGTCCTGGTAAAATCTACCATAAACTCCTGCAAGGTCTGTGTAATACACCGTAGACGACTCCAGACCCAACTTATGCGCGAACTCCCAAGGGCGAGATCAACCTTTTCCCGACCCTTCACACACACGGGTGTAGACTTTGCCGGACCTTTCGATAGTAAAAGCTACATTGGTGGAGCATGCAAAATTACCAAGGGTTATGTCTGTGTCTTCGTTTGTTTCAGCACAAAAGCAACCCATTTAGAAGCCACCACAGATCTAACCACGGAGAGATTCCTGGCCGCATTTTCGCGATTTATAACAGGATGTGGCCTTCCACAACAGATGTACTCAGATAATGGGAAAACATTTGTGGGAGTGTCATCCGTTCTTTCGAGAGATTTCTTGCAAGCGACCAAAGAGCTCATCTTATCCAAGCATAGTCATCAAAACTTGTGTTGGCATTTCAATCCTCCTGGCGCTCCTCACATGGGCGGATTGTGGGAAGCAGGTGTCAAAAGCTTTAAGACTCACTTCTACAAGTCCACCGCATCCTCAAAATATACATTTGAGGAGTTCGCGACTCTCCTCTCCAGGCCACTTCCTAGTTGGTGGCCCTCTTCTGTCAACTAACGAGCCAGTAATCAAAGAAGACGCTATTTCTATAATTAACCGCTGGCAGCGACGCAAAGCGCTTCACCAGCAATTTTGCTTAAGGTGGAAGAATGAGTATTTGAAAGAGCTCCATAAGCGAAACAAATGGCAGACCCCTACAAGGGACCTCCAAGTCGGTGATATGGTGATTATCAAGGAAGATAACATACCAATAAATGAGAATGGAGCCTTGGCCGAGTCCAGCTGGCTTGCCCAGGCACAGATGACAAGGTCCGCGTAGTGGACGTGCTTACCGCTCATGGTGTCATCCGAAGGCCAATAGCCAAATTGATCCTTCTTCCTACTGAGGCAAATAGCACCACAGACTAATCCTTAAAAGCAACTAATCCCTCTTTCAAACAAAATCATCACATAATAACACCTGTCCTACATCTTATTCTCCAGTTCACTCCTCTGTAGAGAACCGGGTGTGTAGAGGCATCCATGCACTACGCAAGTGTCAGCGCTTCTTGAAGCTCACGCCCGAGAAGCGTCTCCGAGCCTCATTAGCATTCAGGGGAATCATGCCGCAGTGGAGCCAAGTGCAAAATTTGCAAAAAGGACCACCACACCTTACTCCACATGCGTGATCCCCGTAGCGCTCGACACTCTCGATCAGACAACAGGCCCACAAGAAGAGCTTCTGGCTCCTCGCCCTCCAGCGGCACATCACCCCCAAGCCCGACAGGTGCTACTATACGGACGTCGCTTACGTCCCTTCTCCAGCACAAGGGGGTCAGTATATTGCCCACCGCCATAGTGCTGCTCGACACCGGAAAAAAGACCCTTGAGACTCGGGCTCTGATCGATCCATGTTGTTCAGTAAGCCGCATTAATGCAACCGTGGCAAGGGCCTATGGCCTTTCCGTCACACGCATTGGCCCAAAAAGGAGCGTGCACAGCCGTGCTACGCTCCAAGACAACTCAGATGTCTCGAGAAGTGGTCTTCATGGCTGACCCGCAACTTAGCTGCATAACTCCAGCCCGAGCCATCAGAGCGAACATGAAGGACCCGTTCAGCAACGTCGCTTTGGCGGACAACGAATGGTTCCGTCCATCTCCAGTCCCTTTGGTATTCGGCGCCGACGTCTACCCAGACATCATCGTAGCAGGTATCCTCCCGAGCCAAGGCGGTCTGCCGATGACTCAAAATACAAAGTTTGGATGGATACTCTCTGGCACCAGCACGCAATAGGAATTCTTGCAATCTGCATATTGCCAGGGGGGGAATGTTCATGCCTGTTCAGTGCTAGTGTGAACACAGCATTGACTGAGCCTCACTCAGTGTGAGAGTCACTCAGTGTGACAGACTCACTCACTGAGAGAGACTCACTCACTAAGTCGATCCCAGATGCGCTCAGCACTCTCCTTGTGGTCTCCTTTCCACCTCCATCACTCCAACCAAAAATATGTAAAATCATTCAACCAGCAGAGTTTGTTATATGCAGCAGCAACTTCTAATAAAGTCCTTTTTTACACCAACAACAATAATCAAGAATTATTTATCTGACGCCACCCCCACAAACAATTCCTATGGCAGCTATATGATATAGTGGCCCGATCTTAATAGGATTTTGCATATATATGAGGAGTAAAGTAAAACTAATAAGTGCCGAGTTTGGTCGTTTGTCAGTAGTGACTTATCAAATGTTACCGGTGTATTTAACACCGATGGTAGATAAAGCTGGAGATCATACTTTTTATTTAAGTTTACCAGATTATCCCTTAGACGCTGTAAAACGTCTGAAGTTTGGAGTCTCTGTAAACTTGTCAGTTTATTTTGACACTCGGTAACTGGACTCCTGATTTCATTGTACTCATATACAAGATCTCAGTATGTTTAATTATGGTGGGTCGTTATATACTTTGTTAATCGTGTCCTCGATCATGCTAAGTCTTGATCATAATTTTGAATTACCTAATGAGACAAACAGAGCACTTATTTCTTTATATTCCAACTGAACGAATTATTACTTTTTAATTTCATCTTTTCAATTTAAAATTCTTGTATATTCTCAAAGTTTAGTAATGTTTTTGTACTTATGTACAATTAGATATATATTATAACGTAGTTATAAGTTTCGAAATAAAAAACTATATTTCCCGACCGTGAATCTGTATCGGTTTATTTTGTCGAATATCTGGAGTAAGACTAAGCTATCAAAATTGGCTTACGCTATATTTAAAGCTAAATAATAATTGGAGTACGTGACTTTTTGCAAAGGGACAGCGGCTGCAGCTTGTTTATGCTAGCGCCTTTCTGTTGATCAGTTTTTGTTTATAAATGATTGTTGACAATATGTGAGCTTGGCTGCAGAAGGCATTCTGCTCTTAGGATTTTTGCTGCTGTTAGCGTTATTTGAATTCGGATGCAGAAGGCATGTTATTGTTATGATTATTCAGTTTGTAAACACACAATGGGTTATGCCATGCAATTAGCTTATGAATAACAGTGGTTCAAAATGCTGTTGTTGTGAATATGTCACTCCTCCCCACTAAAAATAAAGCGTGTCCTCACGCGTGTAGGGTGTATGAAAAAGGTAAGTATAATAAAAAATATTCTTTAAATGCTAGGATACAATTTATATCATATATTTACATATTTAAATTTTCTTGTTCATTTTCGATTTCAAGTTCAACTGGGAGTTGTGCAGGTGGTTGATCGATAACATTTAATTTCTTAATAAATATTTGTTTGGGTATATTTTTAAACTTATATGCTAGATACATTATTATGATTAATATGATGATTACAAATACTGTAATTATTATAATTTGGAATATTTTCATTTCTTTAATATTTTCGAAAATTATTTCTTTTGTTTGAATGTACGAATGTGGCTTTAATTTAGTAATATTATTTCTTAAGTATATACTCTGTGTGTAGTCTGAGTTATAATTGCTTATAGATATCTCATTAAGTATTGCTGAGCAATTATGAATTTTTATTATGTTATTTCCCTCAATTAAGATATCATTTTTAATACAGTTTTGATTCAATGTGATTTTGGGTAAGTTCCATGTTATAAGTATATTTGGTTCGATATAGTTAGTTTGTGTTATTAGATGTGTTTTTGAAAATCTGCAACTAGTGTTAGTTTGTTTTATTATACCTAATATACATTGGTTAATAGTTAATTTTTTCTTGTCCTTGTTGGATAAATTATTATTATGTGAGTAGTATTTGTATTGTGTTTCGTCTTGTAAAATATTTTTATCATCTTCCGGGTAGGGTAGAATTTCGTATAATGGGGTTTTATTTATTGCTGTACGAATGTGTGAAATAATCAAAATTTCATTCGTATCTGATCTAAGCCAAGTAGATGTTTTTATGTTAAGTAGCTTTTCGGAATTAACGTTTGTGAGATAGTCGTGTTTTAATAATTTTGGATTAAAAATTCCCAATCTAGTTAGTTGCATTCCCATTTCTAAATCTTCAATATATTCTGTGAATTGTTGTAAGTTGAATGCAAGTAGTTCCAGTACTTTAAATTCTTCTCTTTCTTCTCTTTCTTTGTTTACTATTTCTATTCCTTGGTTGACCGCTTCAATAAAATGGTTGAGTTCGTTTATTTGAATACTATTTTGAGCTATTGAATTCATTTTTTCTTCAAGTTCCTCCTTATCGTTGTTATCTAAAGTTTCAAACAAGTATTTGTATGTTGTTCCTACGAAATTAAGTAATCCTCTCTTACTTCTTTTTATTATTCGGATATCGTTTATTTCTCTTTGCAACTTTTCTGTCAAATATTGAATTTGTATTCTGTCCTTAAATTTGTTTGTTTGTACCATTAATTTGTCATATGTGTCTTCTGTCTTTGTTAAATTTATTGTGAGGCAGTGGTGCTCGTAATTATCGGGTATGTCTATCATGCCTATTTAAAAGAGTAAGTATCCATTATTTGATTTAATAGGGTTAATATCTATAAACTGGTTATTACGTCCTGACATCATTAGTGCCAGAAAAATGAATGTTATATGTCCTGTTTTGGAACTTCGTCCTCCTGTAAATATTTTCTCTTATTTAATTTCTTTTCTTTTTGATAATTTGTTTTATAATGCTTAATTTTTCGACCTCTGTTAGTCTCCTCAAAATGATCTTCGTCAATTTGTTCTATTTTCCCAGTGGGTTTGTAAGGGTTATGTAATTTACCGTGAATTATGGGTAATTTGGGTATTATAATTAGGTGTACCTGCGTAAATGAAAATGTCAGCTGGAGTTCTTCCAGTAGAGTTATGTTTTAGCTTATGATTATAAGTGTATAAAATTACCTCAATTTTCATGAGTCTATTTTCTTCGTCATCGTCAGTATTTATAATGCGTATTTTTTCATTAACCATTCTTTCAGGGCAAGACTCATAAAGGCACTGTCCCTATCTGCCTTCAGAGTTATAGGTTTTCTTATGTTGTTAAATATTTGGATGAGTTCTCTTTTAACTTCCATCCAATCCTTGCCGTTAAGTTCAATTACATTTGCAAATTTTGAATATAAATCAATACATACAACAATAATCAAGAATTATTTATCTGACGCCACCCCCACAAACAATTCCTATGGCAGCTATATGAAATAGTGGCCCGATCTTAATAGGATTTTGCATATATATGAGGAGTAAAGTAAAACTAATAAGTGCCGAGTTTGGTCGTTTGTCAGTAGTGACTTATCAAATGTTACCGGTGTATTTAACACCGATGGTAGATAAAGCTGGAGATCATACTTTTTATTTAAGTTTACCAGATTATCCCTTAGACGCTGTAAAACGTCTGAAGTTTGGAGTCTCTGTAAACTTGTCAGTTTATTTTGACACTCGGTAACTGGACTCCTGATTTCATTGTACTCATATACAAGATCTCAGTATGTTTAATTATGGTGGGTCGTTATATACTTTGTTAATCGTCTCCTCGATCATGCTAAGTCTTGATCATAATTTTGAATTACCTAATGAGACAAACAGAGCACTTATTTCTTTATATTCCAACTGAACGAATTATTACTTTTTAATTTCATCTTTTCAATTTAAAATTCTTGTATATTCTCAAAGTTTAGTAATGTTTTTGTACTTATGTACAATTAGATATATATTATAACGTAGTTATAAGTTTCGAAATAAAAAACTATATTTCCCGACCGTGAATCTGTATCGGTTTATTTTGTCGAATATCTGGAGTAAGACTAAGCTATCAAAATTGGCTTACGCTATATTTAAAGCTAAATAATAATTGGAGTACGTGACTTTTTGCAAAGGGACAGCGGCTGTCTGTTGATCAGTTTTTGTTTATAAATGATTGTTGACAATATGTGAGCTTGGCTGCAGAAGGCATTCTGCTCTTAGGATTTTTGCTGCTGTTAGCGTTATTTGAATTCGGATGCAGAAGGCATGTTATTGTTATGATTATTCAGTTTGTAAACACACAATGGGTTATGCCATGCAATTAGCTTATGAATAACAGTGGTTCAAAATGCTGTTGTTGTGAATATGTCACTCCTCCCCACTAAAAATAAAGCGTGTCCTCACGCGTGTAGGGTGTATGAAAAAGGTAAGTATAATAAAAAATATTCTTTAAATGCTAGGATACAATTTTGGTAACATATTTAAATTTTCTTGTTCATTTTCGATTTCAAGTTCAACTGGGAGTTGTGCAGGTGGTTGATCGATAACATTTAATTTCTTAATAAATATTTGTTTGGGTATATTTTTAAACTTATATGCTAGATACATTATTATGATTAATATGATGATTACAAATACTGTAATTATTATAATTTGGAATATTTTCATTTCTTTAATATTTTCGAAAATTATTTCTTTTGTTTGAATGTACGAATGTGGCTTTAATTTAGTAATATTATTTCTTACGTATATACTCTGTGTGTAGTCTGAGTTATAATTGCTTATAGATATCTCATTAAGTATTGCTGAGCAATTATGAATTTTTATTATGTTATTTCCCTCAATTAAGATATCATTTTTAATACAGTTTTGATTCAATGTGATTTTGGGTAAGTTCCATGTTATAAGTATATTTGGTTCGATATAGTTAGTTTGTGTTATTAGATGTGTTTTTGAAAATCTGCAACTAGTGTTAGTTTGTTTTATTATACCTAATATACATTGGTTAATAGTTAATTTTTTCTTGTCCTTGTTGGATAAATTATTATTATGTGAGTAGTATTTGTATTGTGTTTCGTCTTGTAAAATATTTTTATCATCTTCCGGGTAGGGTAGAATTTCGTATAATGTTTTATTTATTGCTGTACGAATGTGTGAAATAATCAAAATTTCATTCGTATCTGATCTAAGCCAAGTAGATGTTTTTATGTTAAGTAGCTTTTCGGAATTAACGTTTGTGAGATAGTCGTGTTTTAATAATTTTGGATTAAAAATTCCCAATCTAGTTAGTTGCATTCCCATTTCTAAATCTTCAATATATTCTGTGAATTGTTGTAAGTTGAATGCAGGTAGTTCCAGTACTTTAAATTCTTCTCTTTCTTCTCTTTCTTTGTTTACTATTTCTATTCCTTGGTTGACCGCTTCAATAACATGGTTGAGTTCGTTTATTTGAATACAATTTTGAGCTATTGAATTCATTTTTTCTTCAAGTTCCTCCTTATCGTTGTTATCTAAAGTTTCAAACAAGTATTTGTATGTTGTTCCTACGAAATTAAGTAATCCTCACTTACTTCTTTTTACTATTCGGATACCGTTTATTTCTCTTTGCAACTTTTCTGTCAAATATTGAATTTGTATTCTGTCCTTAAATTTGTTTGTTTGTACCATATATTTGTCATATGTGTCTTCTGTCTTTGTTAAATTTATTGTGAGGCAGTGGTGCTCGTAATTATCGGGTATGTCTATCATGCCTATTTAAAAGAGTAAGTATCCATTATTTGATTTAATAGGGTTAATATCTATAAACTGGTTATTACGTCCTGACATCATTAGTGCCAGAAAAATGAATGTTATATGTCCTGTTTTGGAACTTCGTCCTCCTGTAAATATTTTCTCTTATTTAATTTCTTTTCTTTTTGATACTTTGTTTTATAATGCTTAATTTTTCGACCTCTGTTAGTCTCCTCAAAATGATCTTCGTCAATTTGTTCTATTTTCCCAGTGGGTTTGTAAGGGTTATGTAATTTACCGTGAATTATGGGTAATTTGGGTATTATAATTAGGTGTACCTGCGTAAATGAAAATGTCAGCTGGAGTTCTTCCAGTAGAGTTATGTTTTAGCTTATGATTATAAGTGTATAAAATTACCTCAATTTTCATGAGTCTATTTTCTTCGTCATCGTCAGTATTTATAATGCGTATTTTTTCATTAACCATTCTTTCAGGGCAAGACTCATAAAGGCACTGTCCCTATCTGCCTTCAGAGTTATAGGTTTTCTCATGTTGTTAAATATTTGGATGAGTTCTCTTTTAACTTCCATCCAATCCTTGCCGTTAAGTTCAATTACATTTGCAAATTTTGAATATAAATCAATACATGTTAAATAGCTGTGGTTTTTTATTGAATAAATGTCTACTACGTAAGTTTCTCTACAGTTTTCTACTTCTGGTGTAATTTTAAATTTACAAGATGTGTTCCTGTGATCATTTTTAGCTAGATTACAAACTTCACATTCGTTAATTATGTTTTGAATTAAATTTTGATAGTCTGGGTAATAATATGTTTCTTTGAAAAGTCTGACCATCTTTTCGATGCCTGGATGTAAAAGCATCTGCTACGTGGTTTAATTTTCCTTCTAAGTATTTGATTGAGAAATTATATTCACTAAGTTTAATACGCCAACGTTGTAATTTCATGTTGGGTTCTTTAATGTTGTTTAGCCAAACGAGTGGCTTATGATCGCTTAAAATGTCAAATGGTCTGCCATATAAATATGGGCGAAAATATTTTACTGCCCACACTATTGCTAAAAGCTCTTTTTCTATTGTACTGTAATTTTGTTCATGATCGTTTAACGTTCTACTTGAGAAACTAATTGGCTTGTTATCTTGTGACAACACAGCTCCTATTGCAAAATTACTTGCGTCGGCTGTTACCTGAAACTTTTTATTAAAGTCTGGACATACTAATATTGGGTCGTTTATAATTAATATTTTTAATTTTTGAAAGGCTTTATTGTATTCAACATTTTTAATATCAATTTTTGCCGCTTTCTTTAGGTAAAGAGTCATGGGTTTTGCAATTTTTGCAAAATCTGGAATGAACTTTCGATAATAACCACATAAACCTAGAAATGATTTAATTTCCTTTGATGTTTTTGGCAAAGAAAATTCTTGTATTGCTTTTACTTTCAATTTGTTTGGCCGTATGCCTTCTGGACTTATAATATGGCCTAAGAATTCTGTTTCCTTTTTTAAAAACTCGCACTTATCTAATTGAAGTTTCAAATTTGCCTGTCTTAATTTTTCAAAAACTTTATTTATTGAATTTAAATGTTCTTCAAGTGATGTGGAGAAGACAATAATGTCGTCCAAATAAACAAGACAATGCTTGTTAATTAAATCACGAAGAACGTGATTCATGCACCTTTGAAATGTTGCTGGTGCATTTTTAAGTCCAAATGGCATTCGAGTATACTCGTAATGTCCGTATTTGGTAGAAAATGCTGTTTTATTAATTGAGTTCTTGTCCATCTCAATCTGATGGAAACCTTTTGCTAAATCTATTGTTGTAAAGTATGAACATCTTCCTAATTTATAATCCAAAATCTCGTCCATGTTTGGAATGGGGAATTTATCATTGATTGTAATGTCGTTTAATCCTCTGTAATCGACCACTAATCTAAATTTTGCCTTTCCTGAGGCGTCTGCCTTTTTTGGTATGATCCATAAGGGACTACAATAAGGCGACTGGCTATGCCGAATAATACCTTGGGTTAGCATATCTTTAATTTGCTTTTCGACTTCTTGTTCGAAAGTGTAACCGTATGGTTTCTTGTAAATTGGATTTTCATGATGTGTATTAATTTCGTGCTTAACAATGCTCGTGAAGGTCAAATTGTCACCTTCTCGATATTGAATGTTACTGAAATTTTTCAGTAATTTTAATAGTTTTGATTTTTCTTCAACGTTTAGATGATCAACTCGGTAATCTTCTCCCGATGTTATTTCATTACTTATTGCGTAATTAATTTCTAGTGTATAACTTTCTGGATTTAAATATGCTTCGAAGTTTTTTTCTGAATTTGGGTCCCAACCTAATTTCTTCTGATTGAACGATCTGTAGCTAATTATTATTCTGTCATGAGCCTAGTCAATTATGGCGTTGTTTGCCTTTAATAAATTTCTGCCTAAAAGTATATCATAATGAGGTGAAAAATCATGTATGTAAAATATCTGATTTTGCGTAAAGAGTTTATTAGGTGCAAGGTGGATAAATAATGGTTTAAGTTTGATATCCCTGTCATGGTTCTAATCGAAGTAGGTCTTGTATAAACTGGTATATTAAGGACTTTTTCCCTCATCATATTTATTGACGACCCAGTGTCAATGAGACATCTGTAGCGTCTGTTATTAATTTTAATTTCTATGTACTGGCTTGTCCCGAGGCTCCAATTGGAAAATTTTCGTCTGTTATTTCATTATCCTGAAACACCTCATATTGGTTGTTCTGACAACCATACTCTTCTTACCATACACATAGTTACCCTGATAGTTTTCGGATTATTGATAATTTTCATAAACCTGCTTTTTTTGATGGTATATATTTTGATTTGGTATATATCTACCTTGAGAAATATTTTGATATATGGGGTTATTTATTTGTGTTTGTTGTAAATTCTGTTTGAATTCTTGAGCTAGTTGCTTATTTTGGTTAAAATAAGTTTGGTTGTTTGGAGGGGGATGTGAAAAATTGTGGCTTTGATTATTGTTAGTTATGTAAATTGAGGTTTAGTATTGCCTGTATAATTTATAGCATTGTTAGTATTTTGTTTTTTATTATTGTTATAATAATTTTCCTCATAGTAGCCCTCCATTTGAGCTACTTGTTTTAATTTGGAAATAGTGGATATATCATGTCTTGCGAGTGACATAAAGAGTCTATCTGGTAATATTTTATTTAATAAGTTTTTTACAGTGTTATGCATAGCGTTTGTGTACAATCTGGAATTATCTAAATTCCTTTCTAATTCTAACTTGTCAGTTATAATTATTATCTTAGCCTCTACCTCACTACAAAATTTACGTAAATTACCTTGATAATTGGTATTATATAGTCTTCGCAGTAGTTCTTCCATGGGTGTTTGCGTCTTGTATTCGGAGATTAAGGCTTCCCTCAGTTGGGACCAGTTGTTGATTTGCAGCATTCTAGGAACCTTCTGGGCATCTCCGGATATCTGGAGATCAATCGCCCCGAATATGATGCATTTTTGTCGTTCATTGTGAGTAGAGTATAGTTGAAGCAGGTAATCCATCCTTCTGATAAATGGACCCAGGGTTATAGGGTCTCCCTCAAAGGCTGGCACGTTCCGTATTTGTTGAAGCATTTGGTTTAAATTTTGGTCGTTTAATTTATTCATTGCTGCAAGTGCAGCCACATGAGAGCCTTCTGGTTGCTCCATTTTTTTTTTTTTTTTTTTTTTTTTTTTAATTTTCTTTGTGTCACGAAATTCACTTTGTTGCAACTACCGAATTGGATTTATACGTTGCTTGAATTGTTTTGGAGTTGAAATATATTCGATTTAGTTGTAATACTGTGCACAATTACACTTGTTGATCAGAGAAGACACCAGTTGTATGTATAAGCCTCTCTTTAATTAATCGTATCACTCACGAACTTTAATTTATTTCTTTTTACAACATGCTATCCTACCGGCTGCGCCAATAACGAAGTTATAAGTTTGGAAATAAAAAACTATATTTCCCGACCGTGAATTTGTATCGGTTTATTTTGTTGAATATCTGGAGTAAGACTAAGCTAACAAAATTGGCTACGCTATATTTAAAGCTAAATAATAATTGGAGTACGTGACTTTTTGCAAAGGGACAGCGGCTGCAGCTTGTTTATGCTAGCGCCTTTCTGTTGATCAGTTTTTGTTTATAAATGATTGTTGACAATATGTGAGCTCGGCTGCAGAAGGCATTCTGCTCTTAGGATTTTTGCTGCTGTTAGCGTTATTTGAATTCGGATGCAGAAGGCATGTTATTGTTATGATTATTCAGTTTGTAAACACACAATGGGTTATGCCATGCAATTAACTTAAGAATAACAGTGGTTCAAAATGCTGTTGTTGTGAATATGTCACTATATATATATATTTAGGCAGATGACAATTTTTTTTTGTTAAGCCTTTTTTTTTCTTTTAATAATAATATTTATATATAGTATGGGATCATACATAAAATTAAAAGGAATTATATTAAAAAATTTACAAATGAGTAATGTTAAATTTGTTTTCGTTTACTTTTACAAGACAAGTTGTTCTTTGTATTGTTCATTTTGAGGTTTTATTACAGATAATTATTGAATTTTGTGCTTTTATTGTTTACAAATCGGGTTTTGTTTTACTTGTTTGTTTTCTGCTTACAACGCATCTCACATTTTTTTTTGTACAATCTGTATTTTTACTACATATTGTTTCGAATAGCTGTACGGGCCAAACGTCTTGTCGGTCGACTCAATTGTCGTCGGGCATTACAATTTTTAAGTTTTATTTATTACTATTTAGTTTAAGTTAAGTTTTAGGTTTTTTTATTATTGTTGGGCGCTGCCGGTACTGTTGTTATAGGGTCTTCTTCTTCTTCTTCCCACGTAGGCATAAGGGGCGGTTTGCCTCTCATGCAACTCGTCTTAGTTGCTTAGTATTCCCTCGAAGGCATAAGCGGCAGTTTGCCTCTCATGCGTTGGTTGACTCTGCTTTCTTAGTGCGGAAGGTGCCCTCGCAATGGGGGCTGTAGAGGGGGCCCTCACAATCTGGTGGGCATCTGCGTGGGCGTGCTGGTATCTGTCTTGGCGATGGACGATGATTCCTTATTAGTTGTTTTATATTTATATCTGAGGGACAGGGCACGCTCTTTGATTTTAATAACGACCCGAGATGTTCGAGTTCGCATTTAGTTTCACTGCAGTGTCCCATGGGAGGGGATTTTTGCATTTATAAAGGAGTCTTACGATTTCAGACGTTCTCCGTCTGATTCGCTCCCCCATGCCACTGCGTCTTGGCTTATTTTTTGCCTTAGAGCACATGCCCTGTACTCACTCAGTATATTTGTTTTTTTTTTTTTTTTTGTCCAGCTCCAAGCAGGTTGTTATTATTTGCTGTGTGTGCGTGTCTACTTTATGGTGGTCATGGCCACTGCCGCCTGAGTGTGGGTGATAGGTCTGTGTAAAAATTAGGCTGTTGCTGCTGCCGCTGCTGCACCTACGGTCTCCAATTTTATATTTTATATTTATTTGCACTATTACTTCTTTACATGTTCGTGACACTTGTCACGGTCGCCATGTAAAACGAGCACTCTTTAAATGAAAATAGCCAGCACGTCAGTGCTGTTTAGTATATTCGTTCAGAATGAATTTATTCAGTTTTTATAATGTTCGCTTAGACTATGGATATATAAATATATATATATACTTATGCGGTTATTCGTTAACAGCTACAAAGAGAGGGAGAGTGAGTAGCTCGCATATGCCTGCATTAGTGAGCATATATATTGCTCACGGTATGCGCTCAGACGGAGCGTGGGATATGCAGAATAAGCACAAACGGTCAGCTAGTGGACTAGTGAACCGCGCTGCGTAATATGAGACCGAGACAATATATAAAGTGGCCATGGGCTCGTTTACTATATTATTGTTATTGTATGCAACAAAGTGCTGCATACTTTATATTTAAGTACACTGTATTCTCTAAGGGCATATATGCACTACAGACCAAACTCGGCATTTATTAGTTTCACTATACACCCCATATATATGAAAAATCTTATTAATATGGGACCACTATATCATATAGTTGCCACAGGAACGACCAAACTCGACATTTATTAGTTTTACTATGCTCTTCTCATATATGCAAAATCCTATTAAAATCGGAGCACTATATCATATAAATGTGATAGGAACGATCGGTCGAAAAATAAGTTGTATAAAAAACATTTTGTTTATCAAGATAGCTTGACTTAACTCGGCTTTTATTAGTTTTACTATACTCGTCATATAAATGCAAAATAATATTAAGAGCGGACCACTATATCATATAGCTGCCATAGGAACGATTTGTCGAAAATTAAGATTTGTTGTATGAAAAACTATTTTGTGTTTTATGTTATCTTGACCTAACTCGGCATTTATTAGTTTAACTATACTCCTCATATATATGCACAATCTTATTCAAGTGGGACCACTATATCATATAGCAGCCACAGGAACGATCGGTCGAAAATTAAGTTGTTGGATGAAAAAACATTTTGATTTTTCAGGATAACTTGACCCTACTCGGCATTTATTAGTTTAACTATACTCGTCATATAAATGCAAAATAATATTAAGAGCGGACCACTATATCATATAGCTGCCATAGGAACGATCTGTCGAAAATTAAGATTTGTTGTATGAAAAACCATTTTGTGTTTCATGTTATCTTGACCTAACTCGGCATTTATTAGTTTTGATATACTCATCATATATATGCAAAATCCTAGTTAGATCGGATCATTATATCATATAGCTGCCATGGGCACGATCGGTCGAAAATTATGTTGTGTAAAAAAACATTTTGTTCATCAAGATATCTTGACCTAACTCGGCATTTATTAGTTTTAATATACTCATCAAATATATAGAAAATCCTATTAAGATCGGATCACTATATCATACAGCTGCCATGGGAACGATCGGTCCAAAATTATGTTGTTGCATGAAAAACATTTGGGCATATTGGTTTTACTTTACTCCTCGTATACATGCAAAATCCTATTAAGATCGGACCACTATATCATATAGCTGTGATAGGAACGATCGGTCGAAAAATAAGTTGTATGAAAAACATTTTGTTTTTCAAGATATTTATTTATTTATTTATTTATTTATTAATGGTCGACAAAACGAGTGTCTTCCTCATTATTCAAAAGATTGTACAATATAATTATATGCTAAAATCCTAGTTAAAGGATACAATAGCATCACCGACCGATGGAGGTGTTTTATTTGCCAGTCCGGCCAGCTGTGCCCCTTTTCAGAGCATTAGAGCCTACATCTAAGCAGAAGGTTGTAAGTAGGAAAGTGATCCCAAGTGAAATTAAAAATAATCTTAATTTGCTATATTAATAAAGAAAATACAATAAATAGGAAAAAAGAAAATAAGAAAATTGTTAATAAAGTAAAGCAATGTAAGGTATCCTGAAAGCAACGGTTTTATTAGGGGTAGAGACAGTTCGGTAGAGCAAACGTGATGCAAACTTTTATAATTTTAACATAGCACGCGAAAAGAATTGTGCATAGCGTAATCTGTTGTGCACGTAGATAGTAATAAGGGGCGATAATTTCTGGTTGGTCTAGCCAGAACAGAGAACTGAAGACGCCCTAGCAGAAAAAAGTAAAAGGACAACCCCGAGAATTGTCCTACGGTTGATTAACGACGGAAGGTTGAGAAGAAGCAGTCTGCTGGAGTAGGACGGCAACCGAAGATTAGGGTCCCAATTTAAACCTCGTAAGGCAAAAAGCAGAAATTGCTTCTGAACAGATTCAATACGATCCTGGCTGTTGATATACTGTGGAGACCAGATGCAAGAGCAGTATTCAAGGATAGGGCGAACAAGAGAGATGTACAGAAGTTTTGTTATAAAAGAATCGTAAAACTCTTTAGACCATCGTTTAATGAATCCAAGTACACCTTTTGCCTCATTAACAATGGTATCTATATGAAGATTGAAACAGAGTTTAAATTCAAAAATAACGCCTAGATCCTTAACTGTTAGTATACGTTGCAAAGGGATATTGTCGATTGTACAACTGACAAGATAAGGTGTAGTACGATTAAAAGTCATAAACATACACTGAACAATTTAGATGCAATTGATTGGCCGAACACCAAAGTTGCATAGCGTTCAAATCGTCTTGTAGACGAGAATGATGTAGGGGGTTAGTGTATGATAGAAAAAGTTTGACATCGTCCGCATACATGAGTACACGGGCATGTGATATAACAGAGGGAAAATCATTTATAAAAAGAGTAAAGAATAAAGGTCCAAGATGACTACCTTGAGGAACACCAGATGTAACGAGAACCCTTTTAGAGGTAGTCAACCTCAGTATTACTCTTTGGGTCCTACCTTTTAAATAAGAATTAATCCAAAGTAAAAGGGACAGAGGGAAACCTATTCGGTCAAGTTTAAAAAGTAAAATGTCATGGTACACAGAGTCAAACGCCTTACTGAAGTCAGTGTAAATGACATCAGTTTGCATTTTCGAAAGGAAAGCATCATTTACCAAGGAAGTAAACTCAAGCAGATTGCTCGTAGTTGACCGATTCTTTACGAATCCATGTTGAACAGGGGAAACAACTGATTTGCAGAAATGCTGCAAATTCGAAGTGATTATTTTTTCAAATAATTTAGGAATAGCAGATAGTTTTGCAATGCCCCTGTAATTTTGTGTATCAGACTTCCCACCTTTCTTGTGAAGAGGAATGATATAAGATTCTTTCCAAAGAGATGGAAAAACAGAAGTTTCAAGGGATAGATTAAAAAGCTTTAGCAATGGATAGAAAAGGGAAGAACTACACTCCTTGAGTAGACAACTAGGAATATTGTCCGGCCCAGGAGAGTAAGAAGATTTTAGAGAGTTTATAGCTAATAGGAGAGAGGAGTGTGAAATAATGGGGGGAGGTATAGAACTAGCGGAGGAAATAGTATAAGGGTAAGAATTAGTATTAGGACAGACTGAAGAGTAAGTTGATTGGAAAAAATTAGCAAAGAGGTTAGCAGAATCAGTGTCATTGCTAGCTTTATGGCAAACTTGAAGATTTACGCTTCAAGTTTACAAAATTATAAAACTGTCTCGGATTTGCCTTTGCCTTTGTCTCGGATTGCCTTTTACAACGAATTAGATAATTCTCATAGCATTGAGAATTAAGAAGAAAGAAGTTCGACTTGGCTATGGAATCTTTAGGCAAGTCTGTACACGAAACCGACTTTTTAAACTTTTTAAATATTTGGATTTTACATTTTTTAGATGTGATAATCTGGGAGTAAACCAGGGTGGTTTTGAAAAAGTAGTCGAAGGAATTGACGTAGGACTACACACATCTAAGAGGGAGTTTAGGGTGATATAAAAAGAATTAATGGCTGTATTCATATCAACTGAGTCATATAAGAAAGACCAATCGGTTGAATAAATAAGCTGATTCAGCTAAGAATAATTTCCTTTGCGAAAGCAATAGCGGGGCTTATTGGCTGATGAGCACGAAATGAAAGGATTACAATTTAGACACATAAGATGTGATAATCTGGGAGTAAACCAGGGTGGTTTTGAAAAAGTAGTCGAAGGAATTGACTTAGGAATACACACATCTAAGAGGGAGTTTAGGGTGATATAAAAAAATTAATGGCTGTATTCATATCAACTGAGTCATATAAGAAAGACCAATCGGTTGAATAAATAAGCTGATTCAGCAAAGAATAATTTCCTTTGCGAAAGCAATAGCGGGGCTTATTGGCTGATGAGCACGAAATGGAAGGATTACAATTTAGCATTGCAATCTCTAAAGTTGGATGATAGACATCCTCAGGAAGAGATAAAGGAGGTGACCTAGACACATTAGAAATAAGGTAGTCGTTAACAAACACAAGGTCAAGTATTCTATTCATATGATTAGAAATTGAATTGATTTGAAACAACGAAAGATCAAGCATGCAGTCTAAAAAATCGTGCTGTGCTGAGGGCACTAGATAATTTTCAGCAGTGAATAATGACCAAGAGATGTTCGGCAAATTAAAATCACCCAACACCAATAATAGGTCATTATCCCGCACGTGTGAAGAAACTTCTTTAATACAAGTAATATGATTCATATAAACTTGAATATCAGAAGAAGGTGGGACATAAGAGCATGTTACATAGATATTCCGTGTAGGAAAAGACACCTTAACTGAGACAATCTCAGCGTCAGTAGGCGTACTAAAACAGAATAGTTCAGACTGGAGAGTGGCTTTAACAAACAAAATAAAGTTATTCGGTAATATCTCAAAATCAGATATGGTTGAGTTTAACCATGTTTCAATAAAAAGATTTTTTAGCTTTGAAGTGAGACCTCTGACATTCTGATAATGAATAAAGATTTGGTCAGAAGATGAAGCTAGTTATTTGGGGCAGAAATGGTACCCTGTATTGAAGGGACTGGAAGGGTGACAGGCTGGTTACGCTTTTTAGGCTTGAACTCATGAACAATCATGTGTGGTGGCCATAATTTGGGATCACAAATGATTGGGAACATATCATGTGAAACATTTATTTTGAATGATGATATTTCACGAGGGGTGGATTTGCTAGCAATATAGGCTGCCAATGACTCAGAAGTCAGAAAACTTGCCTACGAGGGGCAACTACCGTTAAAGTAGGCGCTGATGGGGCTGTAGGTAATACAGGAGTTGGAGGAGCTAACGAGGCACAATGATTGTTTTTAACAATCTGGGCAAGATTGCGCGCAGGTCTGGGGCTGAGCTGACGGGGCTGAGGCAGTTCGATTAATTGGGACGGAATCAGCTACGGGCTCTACTGGGTCTAGTACAGAACTTGAAACCGGGGTAATTGGAAACCGGGGTAATATCTTGACCAAACTCGCCATTTATTAGTTTTAATATAATCGTCATATAAATGCAAAATCATATTAAGATCGGACAACCATATCAGGTAACTGCGATGGCTGTGATAGGAACGATCGGTCGAAAAATAAGTTGTATAATAAAACATTTTTTTTATCAAGAAATCTTGACCTAACTCGGCATTAATTAGTTTTACTATACTCGTCATATATATGCAAATTCCTATTAGAAGATCGGACCACTATATCATATAGCTGCCATAGGAACGATCGGTTGAAATTTAAGTTGTATAAAACAACATTTTGTATTTCAAGATATTTTGACCAAACTCGACATTTTTTAGTTTTGCCTTTCTCCTCATATGCATGCTAAACCATATTAAGATCGGACCACTATATCATGTAGCTGCCATGTGAACGATCGGTTGATAATTAAGTTTTGTTGTATGAAAAAACATTTTGCTTTTCAAGGTATTTTGACCAAACTCGACATTTATTAGTTTTACCTTTCTCCTCATATACATGCAAAATCCTATTAAGATCGGACCTTAATATAATAATTCTGCGATAGGAACGCGATCAGTAGAAAAATTTAATTGTTGTGTGAAAAAACATTTTTTTTTTCGAGATAGCTTGACCAAACTCGACATTTATTAATTGTACTATACTCGTCATATAAATGCAAAATCATATTAAGATCGGACCACTATACCATATAGCTGCCATAGGAACGATCCGTCGAAAATTAAGATTTGTTGTATGAAAAACCCTTTTGTATTTCAAGATATCTTGACCAAACTCGGCATTTATTAGGTTTACTATACCCGTCATATAAATGCAAAATCATATTAAGATCGGACCACTATATCATTTAGCTGACATAGGAACGATCTGTCGAAAATTAAGACTTGTTGTATGAAAAACCATTTTGTGTTTCAAGATATCTTGACCCAGTTCGGCATTTATTAGTTTTAATATACTCGTCATATAAGTGCAAAATCCTATTAAGATCGGATCACTATATCATGTAGCTGCCATAGAAACGATAAGTGGAAAATTAAGTTGTATGAAAAAACATTTTGTTCTTCAAGATATCTTGACCACACTCTGCATTTATTAGTTTTACTATACTCCTCATATATCTGCAATATCCTATTAATATGGGACCACTATATTATATAGCTGCCATAGGAACGATCGCTCGAAAATTAAGTTGTTGTATGAAAAAACATTTAGGATTTGTATGATATCTTGACCCTTCTCGGCAGTTATTAGTTTTACTATACTCCTTATATGTAGGCAAAATAAGATTAAGACCGGACCACAATATCATATAGCTGCCATAGAAACGATAAGTGGAAAATTAAGTTGTATGAAAAAGCACTTTGTTTTTCAAGATATCTTGACCAAACTAGGTAATTATTGGTTTTACCTTACTCCTTATATACATGCAAAATTCTATTAAGATCGGACCTCAAAATCATAATCCTGCCATAGGAACGCGATCGATCGAAAACTAAGTTGTTGTATGAAAAAACATTTTGTTCTTCAAGATATCTTGACCAAACTAGGCAATTATATGTTTTACTATACTCCTCACATATATGCAAGTACTATAAATATGAGACCACTATATCAAAAAGCTGCTATAGGACCGATCGGTCGAAAATTAAGTTGTTGTATGAAAAAAACATTTTGTTTTTCAAGATAGCTTGAACAAACTCGACATTTATAAGTTTTACCTTTCTTCTCATATACATTAAGATCGGACCTTAATATAATAATTCTGCCACAGAAACGCGATCGGTAGAAAATTTAATTGTTGTATGAAAAAATATTTTGTTTTTCGAGATAGCTTGACCAAACTCGATATTTATTAGTTTTACTATACTCGTCATATAAATGCAAAATCAAATTAAGATCGGACCACTATATCATATAGCTGGCATAGGAACGATCCGTCGAAAATTAAGATTTGTTGTATGAAAAACCCTTTTGTATTTCAAGATATCTTGATCAAACTCGGCATTTATTAGTTTTAATATACTCGTCATATAAATGCAAAATTATATTAAGATCGGACCACTATATCATATAGCTGCCATAGGAAAGATCTGACGAAAATAAGATTTGTTGTATGAAAAACCATTTTGTGTTTCAAGATATCTTGACCAAACTCGGCATTTATTAGTTTTAATATACTCGTCATATAAGTGCAAAATCTTATAAACATCGGACCACTATATCATGTAGCTGCCATAGGAACGATCTGTCGAAAATTCAGATTAGTTGTATGAGAAACCATTTTGTTTTTCAAAATATCTTACTGTTTATATAAATGCAAAATCATATTAAGATCGGATCACTATATCATATAGCTGCTATAAGAACGAACGGTCGAAAATTAAGGTTTGTTGTATAAAAAAACATTTTTTTTTATTTTAACCATAGGCTAAGAATCGATCGGTCGATAATTAAGTTGTTGTATGAAAAAACATTTTGTTTTCAAGATAGCTTGACCAAACTCGACATTTATAAGTCTTACCTTTCTCCTCATATTCATGTAAAATCCTATTAAGATCGGACCACTATATCTTTACCATTGGAACGATCGGTCGAAAATTAAGATGTTGTATGAAAAAACATTTTGTTTCTCAAGATAGCTTGATCAAACTCGTCATTTATTAGTTTACTCATATAAATGCAAAATCATATTATGATCGGACCACTATATTATATAGTTGCCATAGGAACGATCGGGCGAAAATTAAGTTGTAGTATGAAAAAACATTTTGTTTCTCAAGATAGCTTGATCAAACTCGTCATTTATTAGTTCAGTCTTATAAATGCAAAATCATATTAAGATCGGACCACTATATCATGTAACTGCCATGGGAACGATCGGTCGATAATCAAATTTTGTTGTAAGATAAAACATTTGGGTTTTCAGTTTAGTTTAACCTTACTCCTCATAAACATGCAAAATCCTATTAAGATCGGACCTTAATATCATAATCCTGTCATAGAAACGCGATCGGTAGAAAATTTAATTGTTGTATGATAAACATTTTGTTTTTCAAGATAGCTTGACCAAACTCGACATTTATTAGTTTTACCATACTCGTCATATAAATGCAAAATCATATTAAGATCGGGCCACTATTTCATATAGCTGCCATAGGAACGATCGGTCGAAAACTAGGTTGCTGTATAAAAAAACATTTTTTGGTTTTACTAAAATAGTCTCAAATATGCAAAATCATATCAATATCGGACAACTATATCATATTTTTGCCATAGGTAAGATCGGTCAATAATTAAGTTGTTGTATGAATAAACATTTTGTTTTTCAAGATATCTTGACCAAACTCCGCAGTTATTAGTTTACTATACTCGTCCTATATATGCAAAATCCTATTAAGATCGGACCACTATATAATATTTTTGCCTTGGGAACGATCGGTCGATAATTAAGTTGTTGTATGAAAAATATTTTGTTTTTCAAGTTATCTGGACCAAACTCGACATACATTAGTTTTACTATGCTCTTCATATAAATGCAAAATCCTATTAAGATCGGAGCACTATATCATATAGCTGCCATGGGAACGATCGGTCGATAATTATGTTGTATGAAAAACAGTTTGTTTTTCTAGATATCTTTACCAAACTCGGCATTCATTAGTTCTACGATACTCCTCATATATATGCAAAATCCTATTAAAGTGGGACCACTTTATCATATAGCAGCCATAGGAACGATCTGTCAAAAACTATGTTGTAAGAAAAAACAATTTTTTGTTTTCCAAGATATCTTGACCAAACTCGGTGTTGTGTAGGTTCACTATACTCCTCATATATGGGCCAAATCATATTACGCTCGGACCACTATATCATATAGCTGCCATAGGAACGATCGGTCGAAAATTAAGTTGTATTAAAAAACATTGTGTTTCAAGATAGCTTGACCAAACTCGACATTTATTAGTTTTGCCTTACTCCTCATATACATGCAAAATCCTATTAAGATCGGATCTCAATATCATAATCCTGCCATAGAAACGCGTTCGGTAGAAAATTTAATTGTTGTATGAAAAAACCTTTTGTTTTTCAAGATAGCTTGACTAAACTCGACATTTATTAGTGTTACTACACTCTTCATATATATGCAAAGTCCTATCAAGATCGGACCACTATATCATATTCTTGCCATAGGAACGATCGGTCGATAATTAAGTTGTTGTATGAAAAAACATTTTGTTTTTCAAGATATCTTGGCCAAACTCGGCATTTATTAATTTTACTATACTCGTCATATATATGCAAAATCATATTAAGATCGGACCACTATATCATTTTTTTGCCATGGGAACGGTCGATAATTAAGTTATTGTACGAAAAAACATTTTTTTTTCAAGATATCTTGACCAAACTCGGCAGTTATTAGTTTTACTATACACCCCTTATATATGCAAAATCCTATTAATATGGGACCACTATATCATATAGTTGCCATAGGAACGATCGGTCGATAATTAAGTTATTGTACGAAAAAACATTTTTTTTTTTCAAGATATCTTGACCAAACTCGGCAGTTATTAGATTTACTATATGCGTCATATACATGCAAAATCCTATTAAGATCGGAGCACTATATCATATAGCTGTGATAGGAACGATCGGTCGAAAAATAAGTTGTATGAAAAATCATTTTGTTTTTCAAGATATCTTGACCAAACTCGGCACTTATTAGTTTTACTATACACCCCATATATATGCAAAATCCTATTAATATGGGACCACTATATCATATAGTTGCCATAGGAAGAAAGATCGGTCGATAATTAAGTTATTGTACGAAAAAACATTTTTTTTTTCAAGATGTCTTGACCAAACTCGGCAGTTATTAGTTTTACTATACGCGTCATATATATGCAAAATCCTATTAAGATCGGACCACTATATCATATTTTTGCCATGGGAACGATCGGTCGATAATTAAGTTGTTGTATGAAAAACATTTTGTTTTTCAAGTTATCTTGACCAAACTCGACATTTATTAGTTTTACTATGCTTTTCGTATAAATGCAAAATCCTATTAAGATCGGAGCACTATATCATATAGCTGTGATAGGAACGATCGGTGGAAAAATAAGTTGTATGAAATCATTTTGTTTTTGAAGATATCTTGACCAAACTCAGCATTTATTAGTTTTAATATACTCGTCATATAACTGCAAAATCTTATTAAGATCGGACCACTATATCATGAAGCTGCTATGGGAACGATCGGTCAATAAATAAGTTTGGTTGTAAGAAAAAACATTTGGGTTTTCAAGATATCTTGACCAAACTCGGCATTGATTAGTTTTAATATACTCATCATATATATGTAAAATCCATTAAGATCGGATCACTATATCATATAGCTGCCATTGGAACGATCGAAAATTAAGTTGTATGAAAAAACATTTTGAATTTTAAAGATGTCCTACTCGGCATTTATTAGTTTTACTATACTCCTTATATATAGGTAAAACCATATTAAGACCGGACCACTATATTATATAGCTGCCATAGAAACGATAAGTTCAAGATATCTTGACCAAACTAGGCAATTATTGGTTTTACCTTACTCAATATCATAATCCTGCCATAGGAACGCGATCGATCGAAAACTTAGTTGTTGTATGAAAAAACATTTTGTTCTTAAAGATATCTTGACCAAACTAGGCAATTATTTGTTTTACTCTACTCCCCATATATATGCAAACTCCTATAAATATGGGACCACTATATCATATTTTTGCCATAGGAGCGATCGGATAATTATAATAATTATAATTAAGTTGTTGTATGAAAAAACATTTTGTTTTTCAAGATAGCTTGACCAAACCCGACATTTATTAGTTTTACTATACTCCTTATATAAATGCAAAATCATATTAAGATCGGACCACTATAACATATGGTTGCCATAGGAACAATGGGTCGAAATTTAAGTTGTATGAGAAAACATTTTGTTTTTCAAGATATTTTGACCAAACTCGACACTTTTTTTTTTGCCTTTCTCCTCATATTCATGCAAAATCATATTAAGATCGGACCACTATATCATGTAGCTGCCATGGGAACGATCGGTCGATAATTTAGTTTTATTGCAACACAAAGCATTTGGGTTTTCAAGATATTTTGACCAAGCTCGGCATTTATTAGTTTACTATACTCCCCATATATATGCAAATTCGTATTAATATGGGAGCAGTATATCATATAGCTGCCATAGAAACGATCTGTCGTAAATTATGTTGTATAAAAAAACAATTGGTTTACCAAGATATCTTGACCAAACGCGGTGTTGTTTAGTTTCACTATACTCCTCATATATAAAGGACAAATCATATTAAGCTCGGACCACTATATCATATAGCTGTGATAGGAACGATCGGTCGAAAACTAGATTGTTGTATGAAAAAAACATTTTGATTTTTAAGATATCTTGACCAAACTCGGCATTTATTAGTTCTACTATACTCCTTATATATTGAAAATCCAATTAAGATCGGACGACTATATTACTGCCATTGGAACGATCGGTCGAAAATAACGTTGTTGTATAAAAAAACATTTTCGTTTTTCCAGATTTCTTGACCCTACTCGGCATTTATTAGTTTTACTATACTCCTTATATATAGGCAAAATCATATTAAGACCGGACCACTATATTATATAGCTGCCATAGAAACGATAATTGGAAAACTAAGTTGTATGAAAAAACATTTTATTCTTCAAGTAATCATGACCAAACTCGGCATTGATTAGTTCTACTATACTGCTTATATATGGAAAATCCAATAAAGATCGGACGACTATATCACTGCCATTGGAACGATCGGTCGAAAATTTAGTTTTATTGCAACACAAAGCATTTGGGTTTTCAAGATATTTTGACCAAGCTCGGCATTTATTAGTTTACTATACTCCCCATATATATGCAAATTCGTATTAATATGGGACCAGTATATCATATAGCTGCCATAGAAACGATCTGTCGTAAATTATGTTGTAAAAAAAACAATTGGTTTACCAAGATATCTTGACCAAACGCGGTGTTGTTTAGTTTCACTATACTCCTCATATATAAAGGACAAATCATATTAAGCTCGGACCACTATATCATATAGCTGTGATAGGAACGATCGGTCGAAAACTAGATTGTTGTATGAAAAAAACATTTTGATTTTTAAGATATCTTGACCAAACTCGGCATTGATTAGTTCTACTATACTCCTTATATATTGAAAATCCAATTAAGATCGGACGACTATATTACTGCCATTGGAACGATCGGTCGAAAATAACGTTGTTGTATGAAAAAACATTTTCGTTTTTCCAGATTTCTTGACCCTACTCGGCATTTATTAGTTTTACTATACTCCTTATATATAGGCAAAATCATATTAAGACCGGACCACTATATTATATAGCTGCCATAGAAACGATAATTGGAAAACTAAGTTGTATGAAAAAACATTTTATTCTTCAAGTAATCTTGACCAAACTCGGCATTGATTAGTTCTACTATACTCCTTATATATGGTAAATCCAATAAAGATCGGACGACTATATCACTGCCATTGGAACGATCGGTCGAAAATAACGTTGTTGAATGAAAAAACACTTTCGTTTTTCAAGATTTCTTGACCCTACTCGGCATTTATTAGTTTTACTATACTCCTTATATATAGGCAAAACCATATTAAGACCGGACCACTATATTATATAGCTGCCATAGAAACGATAAGTTCAAGATATCTTGACCAAACTAGGCAATTATTGGTTTTACCTTACTCCTTTTATACATGCAAAATCCTATTAAGATCGGACCTCAATATCATAATCCTGCCATAGGAACGCGATCGATCGAAAACTAAGTTGTTGTATGAAAAAACATTTTGTTCAAGATATCTAGACCAAACTAGGCAATTATTGGCTTTACTATACTCTCCATATATATGCAAAATATATCATATATCATATCAAAATATCATATCGCTGCTAAAGGAACGATCGGTCGAAAACTAGGTTGCTGTATAAAAAAACATTTTGTGTTTCAAGATATCTTGACCAAACTTGGCATAAATTAGTTTTACTATACTCCTCATATATATGCAAAATCCCATAAATATGAGATATCATATAGCTGCCATAGGAACGATCATTGTACTATACTCCTCATATATAGGCCAAATCATATTAAACTCGGACCACTATATCATATAGCTGTGATAGGAACGATTGGTCGAAAACTAGATTGTTGTATGAAAAAACAGCTTTTTTTTTAAGATATCTTGACCAAACTCGGCATTTATTAGTTTTACTATACTCCTCATATATATGCAAAATCTTCTTAATATGCGACCACTATATCATATGGCTGCCATAGAAACGATAGGTCGAAAATTAAGTTGTATGAAAAAACATTTTGTTTTTCAAGCTATTTTGCCCAATTTGGCATTTATTAGTTTTACTATACTCCTCATATATATGCAAAATTATTAATATGAGACCACTATATCATATAGCTGCCATAGGAACGATCGTTTTACGATACTCCTCATATATAGGCCAAATCATATTAAGCTCGGACCACTATATCATATAGCTGTAATAAGAACGATCGGTCGAAAACTAGATTGTTTTATGAAAAACCATTTTGTTTTTCAAGATATCTTGACCAAACTCAGCATTTATTAGTTATACTATACTCCTCATATATATGCAAAATCCTTTTAATATAGGACCACTATATCATATAGCTGCCATTGAAACGATAGATCGAAAATTAAGTTGTATGAAAAAGCATTTTGTTTTTCAAGCTATCTTGCCCAATTTGGCATTTATTGGTTTTACTATACCAAACTCGACACTTACTCCTTACTCCTCATATACATGCAAAATCATATTAAGATCGGACCGCGATATCATATAGCTGCCATAGGAACGATCGGTCGAAAACTAGCTTGCTGTAAGATAAAATATTTTGTGTTTCAAGATATCTTGACCAATCTCGGCATTTATTAGTTTTACTATACTCGTCATATATATCCAAATCATATTAAGATCGGACCAATATATCTTTTTTTGCCATGGGAACGATCGGTCGATAATTAAGTTATTGTACGAAAAAACATTTTGTTTTTCAAGATATCTGGACCAAACTCGACATTTATTAGTTTTACTATGCTCTTCATATACATGCAAAATACTATTAAGATCGGAGCACTATATCATATAGCTGTGATAGGAACGATCGGTCGAAAAATAAGTTGTATGAAAAATCATTTTGTTTTTCAAGATATCTTGACCAAACTCGGCATTTATTAGTTTTACTATACACCCCATATATATGCAAAATCTTATTAATATGGGACCACTATATCATATAGTTGCGATAGTTGTGTATGAAAAACATTTTGTTTTTCAAGTTATCTGGACCAAACTCGACATTTATTAGTTTTACTATGCTCTTTATATAAATGCAAAATCCTATTAAGATCGGAGCACTATATCATATAGCTGTGATAGGAACGATCGGTGGAAAAATAAGTTGTATGAAAAATCATTTTGTTTTTCAAGATATCTTGACCAAACTCGGCATTTATTAGTTTTAATATACTCGTCATATAAATGCAAAATCTTATTAAGATCGGACCACTATATCATGAAGCTGCTATGGGAACGATCGGTCAATAAATAAGTTTGGTTCTAAGAAAAAACATTTGGGTTTTCAAGATATCTTGACCAAACTCGGCATTTATTAGTTTTAATATACTCATCATCTATATGTAAAATCCATTAAGATCAGATCACTATATCATATAGCTGCCATTGGAACGATCGAAAATTAAGTTGTATGAAAAAACATTTTGAATTTTAAGGATGTCCTACTCGGCATTTATTAGTTTTACTATACTCCTTATATATAGGCAAAACCATATTAAGACCGGACCACTATATTATATAGCTGCCATAGAAACGACAAGTTCAAGATATCTTGACCAAACTAGGCAATTATTGGTTTTACCTTACTCCTTATATACATGCAAAATCCTATTAAGATCGGACCTCAATATCATAATCCTGCCATAGGAACGCGATCGATCGAAAACTAAGTTGTTGTATGAAAAAACATTTTGTTCTCCAAGATATCTTGACCAAACTAGGAAATTATTTGTTTTACTCTACTCCCCATATATATGCAAAATCCTATAAATATGGGACAACTATATCATATTTTTGCCATAGGAACCATCGGTTAATTATAATACATATAATTAAGTTGTTCTATGAAAAAACATTTTGTTTTTCAAGATAGCTTGACCAAACCCGACATTTATTAGTTTTACTATACTCCTTATATAAATGCAAAATCATATTAAGATCGGACCACTATAACATATAGCTGCCATAGGAACGATGGGTCGAAACTTAAGTTGTATGAGAAAACATTTTGTTTTTCAAGATATTTTGACCAAACTCGACACTTTTTTTTTTGCCTTTCTCCTCATATACATGCAAAATCATATTAAGATATCTTGACCAAACTCGGCATTTATTAGTTTACTATACTCCCCATATATATGCAAATTCGTATTAATATGGGACCAGTATATCATATAGCTGCCATAGAAACGATCTGTCGAAAATTATGTTGTATAAAAAAACAATTGGTTTACCAAGATATCTTGACCAAACGCGGTGTTGTTTAGTTTCACTATACTCCTCATATATAAAGGACAAATCATATTAAGCTCGGACCACTATATCATATAGCTGTGATAGGAACGATCGGTCGAAAACTAGATTGTTGTATGAAAAAAACATTTTGATTTTTAAGATATCTTGACCAAACTCGGCATTGATTAGTTCAACTATACTCCTTATATATGGAAAATCCAATCAAGATCGGACGACTATATCACTGCCATTGGAACAAACTCGGCATTTATTAGTTTTACTATACACCCCATATATATGCAAAATCCTATTAATATGGGACCACTATATCATATAGTTGCCATGGGAACGATCGGTCGATAATTAAGTTATTGTACGAAAAAACATTTTTTTTTCAAGATATCTTGACCAAACTCGTCAGTTATTAGTTTTACTATACGCGTCATATATATGCAAAATCCTATAGAGATCGGACCACTATATCATATTTTTGCCATGGGAACGATCGGTCGATAATTAAGTTGTTGTATGAAAAACATTTTGTTTTTCTAGATAGCTTGACCAAACTCGACATTTATTAGTTTGAACTTACTCCTCATATACATATAATATCCTATTAAGATCGGACCACTAAATCACTGCCATTGGAACGATCGGTCGAAAATTAAGTTGTATGAAAACACATTTTGTTCAAGATATCTTGACCAAACTCGGCATTCATTAGTTTTACTATACTCCTCATATATCTGCAATATCCTATTAATTTGGGACCACATTAACATATAGCTGCCATAGGAACGATCGGTCGATAATTAAGTTGTTGTATGAAAAAGCAATTTTTTTTTTCAAGATATCTTGACCAAACTAGGCAATTATTGTTTTTACTATACTCCTCATATATATGCAAAGTCCTATAAATATGAGAACATTATATCATATCGCTGCTAAAGGAACGATCGCTCGAAAGTTAAGTTGTTGTAAGAAAGAATATTTTGTTTTTCAAGATATCTTGACCAAACTCGACATTTATTAGTTTTAACGTACTCCTTATATACATGCAAAATCATATTAAGATCGGACCGCTATATCATATAGCTGCCATAGGAAAGATCGGTCGAAAACTAGGTTGCTGTATAAAAAAACATTTTGTGTTTCAAGATATCTTGACCAAACTCGGCACTTATTAGTTTTAATATACTCATCATATATAGGCAAAATCATATTAGGTTCGGACCACTATATCATATAGCAGTCATAGGAACGAACGGTCAAAAACTAAGTTGTATGAAAAACATTTTGCTTTTCAAAATATCTTGACCAAACTTGGCATATATTAGTTTTACTATACTTCTCATATATATGCAAAATGCTATTAATATGAGACTACTATATCATATAGCTGCCATAGGAACATTCGTTGTACTATACTCCTCATATATAGGCCAAATCATATTAAGATCGGACCGCTATATCATATAGCTGCCATAGGAAAGATCGGTCGAAAACTAGGTTGCTGTATAAAAAAACATTTTGTGTTTCAAGATATCTTGACCAAACTCGGCACTTATTAGTTTTAATATACTCATCATATATAGGCAAAATCATATTAGGTTCGGACCACTATATCATATAGCAGTCATAGGAACGAACGGTCAAAAACTAAGTTGTATGAAAAACATTTTGCTTTTCAAAATATCTTGACCAAA
Source organism: Drosophila virilis (assembly GCF_030788295.1). Classification (NCBI taxonomy): domain Eukaryota; kingdom Metazoa; phylum Arthropoda; class Insecta; order Diptera; family Drosophilidae; genus Drosophila; species Drosophila virilis. The sequence continues at coordinate 102,494 of NW_027212868.1, read as the reverse complement.
CTTGGCATATATTAGTTTTACTATACTCCTCATATATATGCAAAATCCTCTTAATATGCGACCACTATATCATATAGCTGCCATTGAAACGATAGGTCGAAAATTAAGTTGTATGAAAAAACATTTTGTTCTTCAAGATATCTTGACCAAACTCGGCATTCATTAGTTTTACTATACTCTTCATATATCTGCAATATCCTATTAATATGGGACCACTATATTATATAACTGCCATAGGAACGATCGGTCGAAAACTAAGTTGTTGTATGAAAAAACATTTTATTTTTCAAGCTATCTTGCCCAATTTGGCATTTATTAGTTTTACTATACTCCTCATATATATGCAAAGTCCTATAAATATGAGACCACTCTATCATATAGCTGCCATAGGAACGACCGGTCGAAAATTAAGTTGTTGTATGAAAAAACATTTTGGTTTTTCAAGATATCTTGACCCTACTCGGCATTTATTAGTTTAACTATACTCCTTATATATAGGCAAAATCCTTTTAATATGGGACCACTATATCATATAGCTGCCATAGAAACGATAAGTGGAAAATTAAGTTGTATGAAAAAACATTTTGTTTTTCAAGATATCTTGACCAAACTCGGCATTCATTAGTTTTACTATACTCTTCATATATCTGCAATATCCTATTAATATGGGACCACTATATTATATAACTGCCATAGGAACGATCGGTCGAAAATTAAGTTGTATGAATAAACATTTTATTTTTCAAGCTATCTTGCCCAATTTGGCATTTATTAGTTTTACTATACTCCTCATATATATACAAAGTCCTATAAATATGAGACCACTATATCATATAGCTGTCATAGGAACGATCGGTCGAAAATTAAGTTGTTGTATGAAAAAACATTTTGGTTTTTCAAGATATCTTGACCCTACTCGGCATTTATTAGTTTTACTATACTCCTCATATATCTGCAATATCCTATTAATATGAGACTACTATATCATATAGCTGCCATAGAAACGATCGGTCGAAAATCATGTTGTATAAAAAAACAATTTGTTATTCAAGATATCTTGACCAAACTCGGCGTTAATTAGATTTGCTATACTCTTCATATATAGGCCAAATCATATCAAGACCGGACCACTATAACATATAGCTGTGATAAGAACGATCGGTCGAAAACTTGGTTGTTGTATGAAAAACATTTTATTTTTCAAGATATCTTGACCAAACTCAGCATTCATTAGATTTACTACATTCCTCATATATCTGCAATATCCTATTAATATGGGACTACTATATTATATAGCTGCCATATGAACGATCGGTCGATAATTAAGTTGATGTATGATAAAACATTTTGTTTTTCAAGATAGCTTGACCAAGCTCGGCATTCATTAGTTCTACTATACTCCTCATATATAGGAAAATCATATTAAGACCGGACCACTATATCATATAGCTGCCATAGCAACGATAAGTGTTAAATTAAGTTGTATGAAAAAACATTTTGTTCTTCAAGATATCTTGACCAAACTCGGCATTCATTAGATTTACCAGTGCTCCTCATATATCTGCAATATCCCATTAATATGGGACCACTATATTATATAGCTGCCATAGGAACGATCGGTCGAAAATTAAGTTGTTGTATGAAAAATCATTTTGTTTTTCAAGATAGCTTGACCAAGCTCGGCATTCATTAGTTCTACTATACTCCTCATATATAGAAAAATCATATTAAGATCGGACAACTATATCATATATCTGCCATAGGAACGATCGGTCGAAAATTAAGTTGTTCTATGAAAAAACATTTTGTTTTTCAAGATAGCTTGACCAAACTCGACATTTATTAGTTTGAACTTACTCCTCATATACATATAATATCCTATTAAGGTCGGACCACTAAATCACTGCCATTGGAACGATCGGTCTAAAATTAAGTTGTTGTATGAAAAAACATTTTGGTTTTTCAAGATATCTTGACCCTACTCGGCATTAATAAGTCTTACTATACTCCTTATATATAGGCAAAATCATAGTAAGACCGAACCACTATATCATATAGCTGCCATAGAAACGATAAGTTGAAAATTAAGTTGTATGAAAACACATTTTGTTCAAGATATCTTGACCAAACTCGGCATTCATTAGTTTTACTATACTCCTCATATATCTGCAATATCCTATTAATATGGGACCATTATATTATAAAGGTGGTATAGGAACGATCGGTCGAAAATTAAGTTATTGTAAGAAAAAACATTGTTCTTCAAGATATCGTGACCAAACTCGGCATTCATTAGTTTTACTATACTCCTCATATATCTGCAATATCCTATTAATAAAATTAAGTTGTTGTATTAAAAAACATTTTGGTTTTTCAAGATATCTTGACCCTACTCGGCATTTATTAGTTTTGCTATATTAATATATATAGGCAAAATCATATTAAGACCGGACCACTATATCATTTAGCTGCCATAGAAACGAAAAGTGGAAAATTAAGTTGTATGAAAAAACATTTTGTTCTTCAAGATATCTTGACCAAACTCGGCATTCATTAGTTTTACTATACTCCTCATATATCTGCAATATCCTATTAATATGAGACTACTATATCATATAGCTGCCATAAAAACGATCGGTCGAAAATTATGTTGTATAAAAAAACAATTTGTTATTCAAGATATCTTGACCAAACTCGGCGTTTATTAGATTTACTATACTCTTCATATATAGGCCAAATCATATCAAGATCGGACCACTATAACATATAGCTGTGATAGGAACGATCGGTCGAAAACTAGGTTGTTGTATGAAAAAACATTTTATTTTTCAAGATATCTTGACCAAACTCGGCATTCATTAGATTTACTACATTCCTCATATATCTGCAATATCCTATTAATATGGGACCACTATATTATATAGCTGCCATATGAACGATCGTATGAATAAACATTTTGTTTTTCAAGATAGCTTGACCAAGCTCGGCATTCATTAGTTCTACTATACTCCTCATATATAGGAAAATCATATTAAGACCGGACCACTATATCATATAGCTGCCATAGAAACGATAAGTGTTAAATTAAGTTGTATGAAAAAACATTTTGTTCTTCAAGATATCTTGACCAAACTCGGCATTCATTAGTTTTACTAATACTCCTCATATATCTGCAATATCCCATTAATATGGGACCACTATATTATATAGCTGCCATAGGAACGATCGGTCGAAAATTAAGTTGTATGAAAAATAATTTTGTTTTTCAAGATAGCTTGACCAAGTTCGGCATTCATTAGTTCTACTATACTCCTCATATATAGGAAAATCATATTAGGATCGGACAACTATATCATATATCTGCCATAGGAACGATCGGTCGAAAATTAAGTTGTTCTATGAAAAAACATTTTGTTTTTTAAGATAGCTTGACCAAACTCGATATTTATTAGTTTGAACTTACTCCTCATATACATATAATATCCTATTAAGATCGGACCACTAAATCACTGCCATTGGAACGATCGATCGAAAATTAAGTTGTTGTATGAAAAAACATTTTGGTTTTTCAAGATATCTTGACCCTACTCGGCATTAATAAGTTTTACTATACTCCTTATATATAGTTAAAATCATATTAAGACCGGACCACTAAATCATATAGCTGCCATAGAAACGATAATTGCAAAATTAAGTTGTATGAAAAAACATTTTATTCTTCAAGATATGTTGACCCTACTCGGCATTTATTAGTTTTACAATACTCCTTATACATAGGCAAAATCATATTAAGACAGAACCACTATATCATATAGCTGCCATAGAAACGATAAGTTGAAAATTAAGTTGTATGAAAACACATTTTGTTCAAGATATCTTGACAAAACTCGGCATTCATTAGTTTTACTATACTCCTCATATATCTGCAATATCCTATTAATAAAATTAAGTTGTATGAAAAAACATTTTGGTTTTTCAAGATATCTTGACCCTACTCGGCATTTATTAATTTTACTATACTCTCTATATATAGGCAAAATCATCTTAAGACCGGACCACTATATCATATAGCTGCCATAGAAACGAAAAGTGGAAAATTAAGTTGTGTGAAAAAACATTTTGTTCTTCAAGATATCTTGACTAAACTCGTCATTCATTAGTTTTACTATACTCCTCATATATCTGCAATATCCTATTAATATAAGACTACTATATCATATAGCTGCCATAGAAACGATCAGTCGAAAATTATGTTGTATAAAAAAACAATTTGTTATTCAAGATATCTTGACCAAACTCGGCGTTTATTAGATTTACTATACTCTTCATATATAGGCCAAATCATATCAAGATCGGACCACTATAACATATAGCTGTGATAGGAACGATCGCTCGAAAACTAGGTTGTTGTATGAAAAAACATTTTATTTTTCAAGATATCTTGACCAAACTCGGCATTCATTAGATTTACTACATTCCTCATATATCTGCAATATCCTATTAATATGGGACCACTATATTATATAGCTGCCATATGAACGATCGTATGAAAAAACATTTTGTTTTTCAAGATAGCTTGACCAAGCTCGGCATTCATTAGTTCTACTATACTCCTCATATATAGGAAAATCATATTAAGACCGGACCACTATATCATATAGCTGCCATAGAAACGATAAGTGTTAAATTAAGTTGTATGAAAAAACATTTTGTTCTTCAAGATATCTTGCCCAAACTCGGCATTCATTAGTTTTACTAATACTCCTCATATATCTGCAATATCCCATTAATATGGGACCACTATATTATATAGCTGCCATAGGAAGGATCGGTCGAAAATTAAGTTGTATGAAAAATCATTTTGTTTTTCAAGATAGCTTGACCAAGCTCGGCATTCATTAGTTCTACTATACTCCTCATATATAGGAAAATCATATTAAGATCGGACAACTATATCATATATCTGCCATAGGAACGATCGGTCGAAAATTAAGTTGTTCTATGAAAAAACATTTTGTTTTTTAAGATAGCTTGACCAAACTCGATATTTATTAGTTATACATATAATATCCTACTAAGATCGGACCACTCAATCACTGCCATTGGAACGATCGATCGAAAATTAAGTTGTTGTATAAAAAAAAAACATTTTGGTTTTTCAAGATATCTTGACCCTACTCGGCATTAATAATTTTTACTATACTCCTTATATATAGTTAAAATCATATTAAGACCGGACCACTAAATCATATAGCTGCCATAGAAACGATAATTGCAAAATTAAGTTGTATGAAAAAACATTTTATTCTTCAAGATATGTTGACCCTACTCGGCATTTATTAGTTTTACTATACTCCTTATACATAGGCAAAATCATATTAAGACCGGACCACTATATCAAATAGCTGCCATAGAAACGAAAAGTGGAAAATTAAGTTGTATGAAAAAACATTTTGTTCTTCAAGATATCTTGACCAAACTCGGCATTCATTAGTTTTACTATACTCCTCATATATCTGCAATATCCTATTAATATGAGACTGCTATATCATATAGCTGCCATAGAAACGATCGGTCGAAAATTATGTTGTATAAAAAAACAATTTGTTATTCAAGATATCTTGACCAAACTCGGCGCTTATTAGATTTACTATACTCTTCATATATAGGCCAAATCATATCAAGATCGGACCACTATAACATATAGCTGTGATAGGAACGATCGGTCGAAAACTAGGTTGTTGTATGAAAAAACATTTTATTTTTCAAGATATCTTGACCAAACTCGGCATTCATTAGATTTACTACATTCCTCATATATCTGCAATATCCTATTAAAATGGGACCACTATATTATATAGCTGCCATATGAACGATCGGTCGAAAATTAAGTTGTTGTATGCAAAAAAATTTTGTTTTTCAAGATAGCTTGACCAAGCTCGGCATTCATTAGTTCTACTATACTCCTCATATATAGGAAAATCATATTAAGACCGGACCACTATATCATATAGCTGCCATAGAAACGATAAGTGTTAAATTAAGTTGTATGGATAAACATTTTGTTCTTCAAGATATCTTGACCAAACTCGCCATTCATTAGTTTTACTAATACTCCTCATATATCTGCAATATCCCATTAATAGGGGACCACTATATTATATAGCTGCCATAGGAACGATCGGTCGAAAATTAAGTTGTCGTATGAAAAATCATTTTGTTTTTCAAGATAGCTTGACCAAGCTCGGCATTCATTAGTTCTACTATACTCCTCATATATAGGAAAATCATATTAAGCCCGGACCACTATATCATATAGCTGCCATAGAAACGATAAGTGTTAAATTAAGTTGTATGAAAAAACATTTGTTTTTTCAAGATATATTGACCAAACTCGGCATTCATTAGAATTACTACATTCCTCATATATCTGCAATATCCTATTAATATGTGACCACTATATTATATAGCTGCCATATGAACGATCGTATGAATAACATTTTGTTTTTCAAGATAGCTTGACCAAGCTCGGCATTCATTAGTTCTACTATACTCCTCATATATAGGAAAATCATATTAAGACCGGACCACTATATCATATAGCTGCCATAGAAACGATAAGTGTTAAATTAAGTTGTATGAAAATACATTTTGTTTTTCAAGATATCTTGACCAAACTCGGCTTTCATTAGTTTTACTTATACTCCTCATATATCTGCAATATCCCATTAATACGGGACCACTATATTATATAGCTGCCATAGGAACGATCGGTCGAAAATTAAGTTGTATGAAAAATCATTTTGTTTTTCAAGATAGCTTGACCAAGCTCGGCATTCATTAGTTCTACTATATTCCTCATATATAGGAAAATCATATTAAGATCGGACAACTATATCATATATCTGCCATAGGAACGATCGGTCGAAAATTAAGTTGTTCTATGAAAAAACATTTTGTTTTTTAAGATAGCTTGACCAAACTCGATATTTATTAGTTATACATATAATATCCTATTAAGATCGGACCACTAAATCAGTGCCATTGGAACGATCGGTCGAAAATTAAGTTGTTGTATGAAAAAACATTTTGGTTTTTCAAGATATCTTGACCCTACTCGGCATTAATAATTTTTACTATACTCCTTATATATAGTTAAAATCATATTAAGACCGGACCACTAAATCATATAGCTGCCATAGAAACGATAATTGCAAAATTAAGTTGTATGAAAAAACATTTTATTCTTCAAGATATGTTGACCCTACTCGGCATTTATTAGTTTTACTATACTCCTTATACATAGGCAAAATCATATTAAGACAGAACCACTATATCATATAGCTGCCATAGACACGATAAGTTGAAAATTAAGTTGTATGAAAACACATTTTGTTCAAGATATCTTGACAAAACTCGGCATTCATTAGTTTTACTATACTCCTCATATATCTGCAATATCCTGATAATATGGGACCACTATATTATAAAGCTGGTATAGGAACGATCGGTCGAAAATTAAGTTGTTGTATGAAAAAACATTGTTCTTCAAGATATCGTGACCAAGCTCGGCATTCATTAGTTTTACTATACTCCTCATATATCTGCAATATCCTATTAATAAAATTAAGTTGTATGAAAAAACATTTTGGTTTTTCAAGATATCTTGACCCTACTCGGCATTTATTAGTTTTACTATACTCCTTATTTATAGGCAAAATCATATTAAGACCGGACCACTATATCAAATAGCTGCCATAGAAACGAAAAGTGGAAAATTAAGTTGTATGAAAGAACATTTTGTTCTTCAAGATATCTTGACCAAACTCGGCATTCATTAGTTTTACTATACTCCTCATATATCTGCAATGTCTTAATAATATGAGACTACTATATCATATAGCTGCCATAGAAACGATCGGTCGAAAATTATGTTGTATAAAAAAACAATTTGTTATTCAAGATATCTTGACCAAACTCGGCGCTTATTAGATTTACTATACTCTTCATATATAGGCCAAATCATATCAAGATCGGACCACTATAACATATAGCTGTGATAGGAATGATCGGTCGAAAACTAGGTTGTTGTATGAAAAAACATTTTATTTTTCAAGATATCTTGACCAAACTCGGCATTCATTAGATTTACTACATTCCTCATATATCTGCAATATTTTATTAAAATGGGACCACTATATTATATAGCTGCCATATGAACGATCGGTCGAAAATTAAGTTGTTGTATGCAAAAAAATTTTGTTTTTCAAGATAGCTTGACCAAGCTCGGCATTCATTAGTTCTACTATACTCCTCATATATAGGAAAATCATATTAAGACCGGACCACTATATCATATAGCTGCCATAGAAACGATAAGTGTTAAATTAAGTTGTATGGAAAAACATTTTGTTCTTCAAGATATCTTGACCAAACTCGCCATTCATTAGTTTTACTAATACTCCTCATATATCTGCAATATCCCATTAATAGGGGACCACTATATTATATAGCTGCCATAGGAACGATCGGTCGAAAATTAAGTTGTTGTATGAAAAATCATTTTGTTTTTCAAGATAGCTTGACCAAGCTCGGCATTCATTAGTTCTATTATACTCCTCATATATAGGAAAATCATATTAAGACCGGACCACTATATCATATAGCTGCCATAGAAACGATAAGTGTTAAATTAAGTTGTATGAAAAAACATTTGTTTTTTCAAGATATCTTGACCAAACTCGGCATTCATTAGATTTACTACATTCCTCATATATCTGCAATATCCTATTAAAATGGGACCACTATATTACATAGCTGCCATATGAACGATCGGTCGAAAATTAAGTTGTTGTATGCAAAAAAATTTTGTTTTTCAAGATAGCTTGACCAAGCTCGGCATTCATTAGTTCTACTATACTCCTCATATATAGGAAAATCATATTAAGACCGGACCACTATATCATATAGCTGCCATAGAAACGATAAGTGTTAAATTAAGTTGTATGGAAAAACATTTTGTTCTTCAAGATATCTTGACCAAACTCGCCATTCATTAGTTTTACTAATACTCCTCATATATCTGCAATATCCCATTAATAGGGGACCACTATATTATATAGCTGCCATAAGAACGATCGGTCGAAAATTAAGTTGTCGTATGAAAAATCATTTTGTTTTTCAAGAAAGCTTGACCAAGCTCGGCATTCATTAGTTCTACTATACTCCTCATATATAGGAAAATCATATTAAGCCCGGACCACTATATCATATAGCTGCCATAGAAACGATAAGTGTTAAATTAAGTTGTATGAGAAAACATTTGTTTTTTCAAGATATATTGACCAAACTCGGCATTCATTAGATTTACTACATTCCTCATATATCTGCAATATCCTATTAATATGTGACCACTATATTATATAGCTGCCATATGAACGATCGTATGAATAACATTTTGTTTTTCAAGATAGCTTGACCAAGCTCGGCATTCATTAGTTCTACTATACTCCTCATATATAGGAAAATCATATTAAGACCGGACCACTATATCATATAGCTGCCATAGAAACGATAAGTGTTAAATTAAGTTGTATGAAAAAACATTTTGTTTTTCAAGATATCTTGACCAAACTCGGCTTTCATTAGTTTTACTAATACTCCTCATATATCTGCAATATCCCATTAATATGGGACCACTATATTATAAAGCTGCCATAGGAACGATCGGTCGAAAATTAAGTTGTATGAAAAATCATTTTGTTTTTCAAGATAGCTTGACCAAGCTCGGCATTCATTAGTTCTACTATATTCCTCATATATAGGAAAATCATATTAAGATCGGACAACTATATCATATATCTGCCATAGGAACGATCGGTCGAAAATTAAGTTGTTCTATGAAAAAACATTTTGTTTTTTAAGATAGCTTGACCAAACTCGATATTTATTAGTTATACATATAATATCCCATTAAGATCGGACCACTAAATCAGTGCCATTGGAACGATCGGTCGAAAATTAAGTTGTTGTATGAAAAAACATTTTGGTTTTTCAAGATATCTTGACCCTACTCGGGATTAATAATTTTATACTATATATAATAATTTATACTCCTTATATATAGTTAAAATCATATTAAGACCGGACCACTAAATCATATAGCTGCCATAGAAACGATAATTGCAAAATTATGTTGTATGAAAAAACATTTCATTCTTCAAGATATGTTGACCCTACTCGGCATTTATTAGTTTTACTATACTTCTTATACATAGGCAAAATCATATTAAGACAGAACCACTATATCATATAGCTGCCATAGACACGATAAGTTGAAAATTAAGTTGTATGAAAACACATTTTGTTCAAGATATCTTGACCAAACTCGGCATTCATTAGTTTTACTATACTCCTCATATATCTGCAATATCCTGATAATATGGGACCACTATATTATAAAGCTGGTATAGGAACGATCGGTCGAAAATTAAGTTGTTGTATGAAAAAACATTGTTCTTCAAGATATCGTGACCAAACTCGGCATTCATTAGTTTTACTATACTCCTCATATATCTGCAATATCCTATTAATAAAATTAAGTTGTATGAAAAAACATTTTGGTTTTTCAAGATATCTTGACCCTACTCGGCATTTATTAGTTTTACTATACTCCTTATTTATAGGCAAAATCATATTAAGACCGGACCACTATATCAAATAGCTGCCATAGAAACGAAAAGTGGAAAATTAAGTTGTATGAAAGAACATTTTGTTCTTCAAGATATCTTGACCAAACTCGGCATTCATTAGTTTTACTATACTCCTCATATATCTGCAATATCTTAATAATATGAGACTACTATATCATATAGCTGCCATAGAAACGATCGGTCGAAAATTATGTTGTATAAAAAAACAATTTGTTATTCAAGATATCTTGACCAAACTCGGCGCTTATTAGATTTACTATACTCTTCATATATAGGCCAAATCATATCAAGATCGGACCACTATAACATATAGCTGTGATAGGAACGATAGGTCGAAAACTAGGTTGTTGTATGAAAAAACATTTTATTTTTCAAGATATCTTGACCAAACTCGGCATTCATTAGATTTACTACATTCCTCATATATCTGCAATATCCTATTAAAATGGGACCACTATATTATATAGCTGCCATATGAACGATCGGTCGAAAATTAAGTTGTTGTATGCAAAAAAATTTTGTTTTTCAAGATAGCTTGACCAAGCTCGGCATTCATTAGTTCTACTATACTCCTCATATATAGGAAAATCATATTAAGACCGGACCACTATATCATATAGCTGCCATAGAAACGATAAGTGTTAAATTAAGTTGTATGGAAAAACATTTTGTTCTTCAAGATATCTTGACCAAACTCGCCATTCATTAGTTTTACTAATACTCCTCATATATCTGCAATATCCCATTAATAGGGGACCACTATATTATATAGCTGCCATAGGAACGATCGGTCGAAAATTAAGTTGTTGTATGAAAAATCATTTTGTTTTTCAAGATAGCTTGACCAAGCTCGGCATTCATTAGTTCTATTATACTCCTCATATATAGGAAAATCATATTAAGACCGGACCACTATATCATATAGCTGCCATAGAAACGATAAGTGTTAAATTAAGTTGTATGAAAAAACATTTGTTTTTTCAAGATATCTTGACCAAACTCGGCATTCATTAGATTTACTACATTCCTCATATATCTGCAATATCCTATTAATATGTGACCACTATATTATATGCCATATGAACGATCGTATGAATAACATTTTGTTTTTCAAGATAGCTTGACCAAGCTCGGCATTCATTAGTTCTACTATACTCCTCATATATAGGAAAATCATATTAAGACCGGACCACTATATCATATAGCTGGCATAGAAACGATAAGTGTTAAATTAAGTTGTATGAAAAAACATTTTGTTCTTCAAGATATCTTGACCAAACTCGGCTTTCATTAGTTTTACTAATACTCCTCATATATCTGCAATATCCCATTAATATGGGAATATTATATAGCTGCCATAGGAACGATCGGTCGAAAATTAAGTTGTATGAAAAATCATTTTGTTTTTCAAGATAGCTTGACCAAGCTCGGCATTCATCAGTTCTACTATACTCCTCATATATAGGAAAGTCATATTAAGATCGGACAACTATATCATATATCTGCCATAGGAACGATCGGTCGAAAATTAAGTTGTTCTATGAAAAAACATTTTGTTTTTCAAGATAGCTTGACCAAACTCGATATTTATTAGTTTGAACTTACTCCTCATACACATATAATATCCTATTAAGATCGGACCACTAAATCACTGCCATTGGAATGATCGATCGAAAATTAAGTTGTTGTATGAAAAAACATTTTATTCTTCAAGACATGTTGACCCTACTCGGCATTTATTAGTTTTACTCTACTCCTTATATATAGGCAAAATCATATTAAGACCGGACCACTAAATCATATAGCTGCCATAGAAACGGTAATTGCAAAATTAAGTTGTATGAAAACACATTTTGTTCAAGATATCTTGACCAAACTCGGCATTCATTAGTTTTACTAATACTCCTCATATATCTGCAATATCCCATTAATATGGGACCACTATATGGGACTTTATATTATTGCCGATTCATTAGTTTTACTATACTCCTCATATATATGCAATATCCTATTAATATGGGACCACTATATTATAAAGCTGGTATAGGAACGATCGGTCGAAAATTAAGTTGTTGTATGAAAAAACATTGTTCTTCAAGATATCGTGACCAAACTCGGCATTCATTAGTGTTACTATACTCCTCATATATCTACAATGTCCTATTAATAAAATTAAGTTGTTGTATTAAAAAACATTTTGTTTTTCAAGATAGCTTGACCAAGCTCGGCATTCATTAGTTCTACTATACTCCTCATATATAGGAAAATCATATTAAGCTCGGACCACTATATCATATAGCTGTGATAGGAACGATCGGTCGAAAACGAGATTGTTGTATGAAAAAACATTTTATTTTTCAAGATATTTTGACCAAACTCGGCATTTATTAGGTTTACTATACTCCTCATATATATGCAAAATCCTCTTAATATGGGACCACTATATTATAAAGCTGGTATAGGAACGATCGGTCGAAAATTAAGTTGTAAGAAAAAACATTTTGTTCTTCAAGATATCTTGACCAAACTCGGCATTCATTAGTTTTACTAATACTCCTCATATATCTGCAATATCCCATTAATATGGGACCACTATATTATATAGCTGCCATAGGAACGATCGGTCGAAAATTAAGTTGTATGAAAAATCATTTTGTTTTTCAAGATAGCTTGACCAAGCTCGGCATTCATTAGTTCTACTATACTCCTCATATATAGGAAAATCATATTAAGATCGGACAACTATATCATATATCTGCCATAGGAACGATCGGTCGAAAATTAAGTTGTTCTATGAAAAAACATTTTGTTTTTCAAGATAGCTTGACCAAACTCGATATTTATTAGTTTGAACTTACTCCTCATAAACATATAATATGCTATTAAGATCGGACCACTAAATCACTGCCATTGGAACGATTGATCGAAATTAAGTTGTTGTATGAAAAAACATTTTGGTTTTTCAAGGTATCTTGACCGTACTCGGCATTAATAAGTTTTACTGTACTCCTTATATATAGGCAAAATCATATTAAGACCGGACCACTAAATCATATAGCTGCCATAGAAACGATAATTGCAAAATTAAGTTGTATGAAAAAAACATTTTATTCTTCAAGATATGTTGACCCTACTCGGCATTTATTAGTTTTACTATACTCCGTATACATAGGCAAAATCATATTAAGACCGAACCACCATATCATATGGCTGCCATAGAAACGATAAGTGGAAAATTAAGTTGTATGAAAACACATTTTGTTCAAGATATCTTGACCAAACTCGGCATTCATTAGTTTCACTATACTCCTCATATATCTGAAATATCCTATTAATATGGGACCACTATATTATAAAGCTGCCATAGGAACGATCGGTCGAAAATTAAGTTGTTGTATGAAAACACATTTTGTTTTTTAAGATAGCTTGACCAAGCACGGCATTCATTAGTTTACCTTACTCCTCATATACTAAACGGTCAAAAACTAAGTTGTATGAAAAAACATTTTGGTTTTCAAAATATCTTTACCAAACTTGGCATATATTAGTTTTACTATACTTTTCATATATATGCAAAATCCTATTAATATGAGACTACTATATCATATAGCTGCCATAGAAACGATCGGTCGAAAATAATGTTGTATAAAAAAACAATGTGTTATTCAAGATATCTTGACCAAACTCGGCATTCATTAGTTTTACTATACTCCTCATATATAAGAAAATAATATTAAAATCGGACCACTATATCATATATCTGACATAGGGACGATCGGTCGAAAATTAACTTGTTTTATGAAAGAACATTTTGTTTTTCAAGATAGCTTGACCAAACTAGATTTTATTAGTTTTACCTTACTCCTCATACACTAAACGGTCAAAAACTCAGTTGTATGAAAAAACATTTTGGTTTTCAAAATATCTTGACCAAACTTGGCATATATTAGTCTTACTATACTTCTCATACATATGCAAAATCCTATTAATATGAGACTACTATATCATATAGCTGCCAAAGAAACGATCGGTCGAAAATTATTTTGTATAAAAAAACAATTTGTTATTCAAGATATCTTGACCAAACTCGGCATTCATTAGTTTTACTATACTCTTCATATATAAGAAAATAATATTAAAATCGGACCACTATATCATATATCTGACATAGGGACGATCGGTCGAAAATGAAGTTGTTATATGAAAGAACATTTTGTTTTTCAAGATAGCTTGACCAAACTAGACATTTATTAGTTATACCTTACTCCTCATATACTAATCGGTAAAACTAAGCTGTATAAAAAAACATTTTGGTTTTTCAAGATATCTTGACCCTACTCGGCATTTATTAGTTTTACTATACTCCTCATATATTGGAAAATCATATTAAGAGCGGACCACTATATCATATAGCTGCCATAGAAACGATAAGTGTTAAATTAAGTTGTATGAAAAAACATTTTGTTCTTCAAGATATCTTGACCAAACTCGACATTTATTAGTTTGAACTTACTCTTCATATACATATAGTATCCTATTATGATCGGACCACTAAATCACTGCCATTGGAACGATCGGTCGAAAATTAAGTTGTTGTATGAAAAAACATTTTGGTTTTTCATGATATCTTGACCCTACTTGGCATTTATAAGTTTTACTATACTCCTTATATATAGGCAAAATCATATTAAGACCGGACCACTAAATCATATAGCTGCCATAGAAACGATAATTGCAAAATTAAGTTGTATGAAAAAACATTTTATTCTTCAAGATATGTTGACCCTACTCGGCATTTATTAGTTTTACTATACTCCTTATACATAGGCAAAATCATATTAAGACCGAACCACTATATCATATAGCTGCCATAGAAACGATAAGTGGAAAATTAAGTTGTATGAAAACACATTTTGTTCAAGATATCTTGACCAAACTCGGCATTCATTAGCTTTACTATACTCCTCATATATCTGCAATATCCTATTAATATGGGACCACTATATTATAAAGCTGCCATGGGAACGATCGGTCGAAAATTAAGTTGTTGTATGAAAAAACCTTTTGTTCTTCAAGATATCGTGACCAAACTCGGCATTCATTAGTTTTACTATACTCCTCATATATCTGCAATATCCTTTTAATAAAATTAAGTTTTTGTATGAAAGCCATTTTGTTTTTCAAGATAGCTTGACCAAGCTCGGCATTCATTAGTTCTACTATACTCTTCATATATAGGAAAATCATATTAAGCGCGGACGACTATATCATATAGCTGCCATAGAAAAGATGGGTCGAAAATTAAGTTGTATGAAAAATCATTTTGTTTTTCAAGCTATCTTGCCCAATTTGGCATTTATTAGTTTTACTATACTCCTCATATATGTGCAAAGTCCTATAAATATGAGACCACTATATCAGATAGCTGCCATAGGAACGATCGGTCGAACATTAAGTTGTTCTATGAAAAAACATTTTGTTTTTCAAGATAGATTGACCAAACTCGACATTTATTAGTTTGAACTTACTCTTCATATACATATAATATCCTATTAAGATCGGACCACTAAATCACTGCCATTGGAACGATCGGTCGAAAATTAAGTTGTTGTATGAAAAAACATTTTGGTTTTTCATGATATCTTGACCCTACTTGGCATTTATAAGTTTTACTATACTCCTTATATATAGGCAAAATCATATTAAGACCGGACCACTAAATCATATAGCTGCCATAGAAACGATAATTGCAAAATTAAGTTGTATGAAAAAACATTTTATTCTTCAAGATATGTTGACCCTACTCGGCATTTATTAGTTTTACTATACTCCTTATACATAGGTAAAATCATATTAAGACCGAACCACTAAATCATATAGCTGCCATAGAAACGGTAATTGCAAAATTAAGTTGTATGAAAACACATTCTGCTCAATAAAGCTTGATCAAGCTCGGCATTCATTAGTTCTACTATACTCCTCATATATAGGAAAATCATATTAAGATCGGACAACTATATCATATATCTGCCATAGGAACGATCGGTCGAAAATTAAGTTGTTCTATGAAAAAACATTTTGTTTTTCAAGATAGCTTGACCAAACTCGATATTTATTAGTTTGAACTTACTCCTCATATACATATAATATCCTTTTAAGATCGGACCACTAAATCACTGCCATTGGAACGATTGATCGAAAATTAAGTTGTTGTATGAAAAAACATTTTGGTTTTTCAAGGTATCTTGACCGTACTCGGCATTAATAAGTTTTACTGTACTCCTTATATATAGGCAAAATCATATTAAGACCGGACCACTAAATCATATAGCTGCCATAGAAACGATAATTGCAAAATTAAGTTTTATGAAAAAACGTTTTATTCTTCAAGATATGTTGACCCTACTCGGCATTTATTAGTTTTACTATACTCCGTATACATAGGCAAAATCATATTAAGACCGAACCACCATATCATATAGCTGCCATAGAAACGATAAGTGGAAAATTAAGTTGTATGAAAACACATTTTGTTCAAGATACCTTGACCAAACTCGGCATTCATTAGTTTCACTATACTCCTCATATATCTGAAATATCCTGTTAATATGGGACCACTATATTATAAAGCTGCCATAGGAACGATCGGTCGAAAATTAAGTTGTTGTATGAAAACACATTTTGTTTTTTAAGATAGCTTGAGCAAGCTCGGCATTCATTAGTTTACCTTACTCCTCATATACTAAACGGTCAAAAACTAAATTGTATGAAAAAACATTTTGGTTTTCAAAATATCTTTACCAAACTTGGCATATATTAGTTTTACTATACTTTTCATATATATGCAAAATCCTATTAATATGAGACTACTATATCATATAGCTGCCATAGAAACGATCGGTCGAAAATTATGTTGTATAAAAAAACAATGTGTTATTCAAGATATCTTGACACAAACTCGGCATTCATTAGTTTTACTTTACTACTAAATAATATTAAAATCGGACCACTATATCATATATCTGATATAGGGACGATCGGTCGAAAATTAACTTGTTTTATGAAAGAACATTTTGTTTTTCAAGATAGCTTGACCAAACTAAAATTAAGTTGTTATATGAAAGAACATTTTGTTTTTCAAGATAGCTTGACCAAACTAGACATTTATTAGTTATACCTTACTCCTCATATACTAATCGGTCAAAAACAAAGTTATATAAAAAAACATTTTGGTTTTTCAAGATATCTTGACCCTACTCGGCATTTATTAGTTTTACTATACTCCTCATATATAGGAAAATCATATTAAGAGCGGACCACTATATCATATAACTGCCATAGAAACGATAAGTGTTAAATTAAGTTGTATGAAAAAACATTTTGTTCTTCAAGATATCTTGACTAAACTCGGCATTCATTAGTTTTACTAATACTCCTCATATATCTGCAATATCCCATTAATATGGGACCACTATATTATATAACTGCCATAGGAACGATCGGTCAAAAATTAAGTTGTTCT
The DNA here is from genome assembly GCF_030788295.1 of Drosophila virilis. Classification (NCBI taxonomy): domain Eukaryota; kingdom Metazoa; phylum Arthropoda; class Insecta; order Diptera; family Drosophilidae; genus Drosophila; species Drosophila virilis. The sequence continues at coordinate 84,260 of NW_027212868.1, read as the reverse complement.
ATGAAAAAACATTTTGTTTTTCAAGATAGCTTGACCAAACTCGACATTTATTAGTTTGAACTTACTCTTCATATACATATAATATCCTATTAAGATCGGACCACTAAATCACTGCCATTGGAACGATCGGTCGAAAATTAAGTTGTTGTATAAAAAAACATTTTGGTTTTTCATGATATCTTGACCCTACTTGGCATTTATAAGTTTTACTTTACTCCTTATATATAGGCAAAATCATATTAAGACCGGACCACTAAATCATAGCTGCCATAGAAACGATAATTGCAAAATTAAGTTGTATGAAAAAACATTTTATTCTTCAAGATATGTTGACCCTACTCGGCATTTATTAGTTTTACTATACTCCTTATACATAGGTAAAATCATATTAAGACCGAACCACTATATCATATAGCTGCCATAGAAACGATAAGTGGAAAATTAAGTTGTATGAAAAACCATTTTGTTTTTCAAGCTATCTTGCCCAATTTGACATTTATTAGTTTTGCTATACTCCTCATATATGTGCAAAGTCCTATAAATATGATATCACTATATTATTTATTTATTTATTTATTTATTAATGGTCGACAAAACGAGTGTCTTCCTCATTATTCAAAATTGTACAATATAATTATATGCTAAAAGCCTAGTTAAAGGATACAATTTTCTAAATAGCATCACCGACCGATGGAGGTGTTTTATTTGCCAGTCCGGCCAGCTGTGCCCCTTTTCACAGCTAATTTTGTCAGTGACGCTATTAGAGCCTACATCTAAGCAGAAGGTTGTAAGTAGGAAAAAAGTGATCTCAAGTGAAATTAAAAATAATCTTAATTTGCTATATTAAAAGAAAATACAATAAATAGGAAAAAAGAAAGTAAGAAAATTGTTAATAAAGTAAAGCAATGTAAGTTAGATAAAGAGTGTTAAGTGGATAGGACAAAGAGAAAAGTAATGGGAAATCGCCGACACGGTGGGGGAAAATTTTTCAGCCTGTCCGGCTAGCTATGCCCCTGCTCATAGCTGGGAATGGTCAGCGACTTCCCGAAGGTATCCTGAAAGCAACGATTTTATTAGGGGTAGAGACAGTTCGGTAGAGAAAACGTGATGCAAACTATTATAATTTTTACATAGCACGCGAAAAGAATTGTGCATAGCGTAATCAGTTGTGCACGTAGATAGTAATAAGGGGCGATAATTTCTGGTTGGTCTAGCCGGAACAGAGAATTGAAGACGCCCTAGCAGAAAAGGAGAATCAATGTCGCCAATAATCAACTTATGTAGAAGGACAACACCGAGAATTGTCCTACGGTTGATTAACGACGGAAGGTTGAGAAGAAGCAGTCTGCTGGAGTAGACGGCAACCGAAGATTAGGGTCCCAATTTAATCCTCGTAAGGCAAAAAGCAGAAATTGATTCTGAACAGATTCAATACGATCCTGGCTGTTGATATACTGTGGAGACCAGATGCAAGAGCAGTATTCAAGGATAGGGCGAACAAGAGAGATGTACAGAAGTTTTGTTATAAAAGGATCGTTAAACTCTTTAGACCATCGTTTAATGAATCCAAGTACACCTTTTGCCTCATTAACAATGGTATCTATATGAAGATTGAAACAGAGTTTAGAATCAAAAATAACGCCTAGATCCTTAACTGTTGGTATACGTTGCAAAGGGATATTGTCGATTGTATAACTAACAAGATAAGGTGTAGTACGATTAAAAGTCATAAACATACACTTTGAACAATTTAGATGCAATTGATTGGCCGAACACCAAAGTTGCATAGCGTTCAAATCGTCTTGTAGGCGAGAATGATGTAGGGGGTTAGTGTATGATAGAAAAAGTTTGACATCGTCCGCATACATGAGTACACGAGCATGTGATATAACAGAGGGAAGATCATTTATAAAAAGTGTGAAGAGTAAAGGTCCAAGATGACTACCTTGAGGAACACCAGAAGTAACGTGAACCCTTTTAGAGGTAGTCAACCTCAGTATTACTCTTTGGGTCCTACCTTTTAAATAAGAATTAATCCAAAGTAAAAGGGACAGAGGGAAACCTATTCGGTCAAGTTTAAAAAGTAAAATGTCATGGTGCACAGAGTCAAACGCCTTACTGAAGTCAGTGTAAATGACATCAGTTTGCATTTTCGAAAGGAAAGCATCATTTACCAAGGAAGTAAACTTAAGCAGATTGGTCGAAGTTGACCGATTCTTTACGAATCCATGTTGAACAGGGGAAACAACTGATTTGCAGAAATGCTGCAAATTCGAAGTGATTATTTTTTCAAATAATTTAGGAATAGCAGACAGTTTTGCAATGCCCCTATAATTTTGTATATCAGACTCCCCACCTTTCTTGTGAAGAGGAATGATATAAGATTCTTTCCAAAGAGATGGAAAGACAGAAGTTTCAAGGGATAGATTAAAAAGCTTTAGCAATGGATAGAAAAGGGAAGAACTACACTCCTTGAGTAGACAACTAGGAATATTGTCCGGCCCAGGAGAGTAAGAAAATTTTAGAGAGTTTATAGCTAATAGGAGAGAGGAGTGTGAAATAATGGGGGGAGGTATAGAACTAGCGGAGGAAATAGTATAAGGGTAAGAATTAGTATTAGGACAGACTGAAGAGTAAGTTGATTGGAAAAAATTAGCAAAGAGGTTAGCAGAATCAGTGTCATTGGTAGCTTTATCCATCCCAAGAAAAAAAGAAGATGGCAAACTTGAAGACTTACGCTTCAAGTTTACAAAATTATAAAACTGTCTCGGATTTCGGGCGAATTGCCTTTTACAACGAATTAGATAATTCTCATAGCATTGAGAGTTAAGAAGAAAGAAGTTCGACTTGGCTATGGAATATTTAGCCAAGTCTGTACACGAACCAGACTTTTTAAACTTTTTAAAATATTTGGATTTTACATTTTTTAGATGTGATAATCTGGGAGTAAACCAGGGTGGTTTTGAAAAAGTAGTCGAAGGAATTGACTTAGGAATACACACATCTAAGAGGGAGTTTAGGGTGATATAAAAAGAATTAATGGCTGTATTCATATCAACTGAGTCATATAAGAAAGACCAATCGGTTGAATAAATAAGCTGATTCAGCAAGGAATAATTTCCTTTGCGAAAGCAATAGCGGGGCTTATTGGCTGATGAGCACGAAATGGAAGGATTACAATTTAGCATTGCAATCTCTAAAGTTGGATGATAGACATCCTCAGGAAGAGATAAAGGAGGTGACCTAGACACATTAGAAATAAGGTAGTCGTTAACAAATACAAGGTCAAGTGTTCTATTCATATGATTAGAAATTGAATTGATTTGAAACAACGAAAGATCAAGCATGCAGTCTAAAAAATCGTGCTGTGCTGAGGGCACTAGATAATTTTCAGCAGTGAATAATGACCAAGAGATGTTCGGCAAATTAAAATCACCCAACACCAATAATAGATCATTATCCCGCACGTGTGAAGAAACTTCTTTAATACAAGTAATATGATTCATATAAACTTGAATATCAGAAGAAGGTGGGACATAAGAGCATGTTACATAGATATTCCGTGTAGGAAAAGACACCTTAACTGAGACAATCTCAGCGTCAGTAGGCGTACTAAAACAGAAAAGTTCAGACTGGAGAGTGGCTTTAACGGCAATTAACACCCCACCACCTCGAGTCGGCCGATCATTTCTAAACAAAATAAAGTTATTCGGTAATATCTCAAAATCAGATATGGTTGAGTTTAACCATGTTTCTGAAAATGCTATTATGTCCGAATCGAAGGAAGTGCTGGCAATAAAAAGATTTTTTAGCTTTGAAGTGAGACCTCTGACATTCTGATAATGAATAAAGATTTGGTCAGAAGATGAAGCTAGTTTTTTGGGGCAGAAATGGTACCCTGTATTGAAGGGACTGGAAGGGTGACAGGCTGGTTACGCTTTTTAGGCTTGAACTCATGAACAATCTGTGTGGTGGCCAAAATTTGGGATCACAAATGATTGGGAACATATCATGTGAAACATTTATTTTGAATGATGATATTTCACGAGGGGTGGAGAAATTAAATTTAGTTATTGACACGCTAGCAGAAGATTTGCTAGCAATATAGGCTGCCAATGACTCAGAAGTGATGTCCGACGAAAGTCGAGACACAAAAACTTGCCTACGAGGGGCAACTACCGTTAAAGTAGGCGCTGATGGGGCTGTAGGTAATACAGGAGTTGGAGGAGCTAACGAGGCACAATGATTGCTTTTAACAATCTGCGCAAGATTGCGCGCAGGTCTACCTTTGCGGCCAGGAGCTGACGGGGCTGAGGCAGTTTGATCAATTAGGACGGAATCAGGTACGGGCTCTACTGGGTCTAGTACAGGGCTTGAAGCCGGGGTAATTGGACAGTCGCTTGGAGAAGGCGATAAAGACAACATTGGAGATACCTCCAAGTTGCTAGGAAGAGACAAGAAAGTCGTAGGTGTCTGAACAGACGTAGAGGGCAATTGCAAAAGTTGAGGCTCCAACCGGCGATTGGTTGGGGACTCAAATTTATATTTGCCTAGCAACTCAAAACTCGAGTCAACATTACTCGAGAGCTGCTTAGCCACATTATTTAATTTTAAGAATTGACTTCTCACAGAATTATACATTCTGGAGAAATCAATTTGCTTGTCGATGCATTCTGGGCACGACCAACGCAAGCCACCGCAGCCCTTCTTGGCAATAGCAGCGATCTTGTCGCAGTCACGCCCAGTGAGACCTGCACATTTAGCATGCATCATATTCTCACACAGCCAGCAATTAACAAATTGCGGCAGTGCAGAATCGTCAGCCTGCTTGAACGTGCACGGTTTCTTACAGCACGACATAATTATTAAATGCACAAGCAACTTGCGAGAGCGCAGAGCAAAACGAAACGAAGACGGTGCACAAGTAAACACTCAAAAACAATTATTCGTACACAAACAAATTGTTTGGTGCGAAAAGCAATAGAAATAATTTTGTGAGAGCGCGATGCACAAGCAGAAAGTATGCAGCGAACAAACGCACAAACAAGTGTATGCACAGGGGAGCACAAAGGCAAAAGACTTAAAACAGCCAATAACAACAAACACGGAACTGACGCCGCGTTTTATAAAATGTAATAATTAACAGACACGCTGCACAACAGATGACACTTTGCACAGTTAATAAAAGCTTTTTAAGTAAAGCACCGAAAATGCAAAATTTTGAAATATAAAGCAGGATAAAAGCGCAAAAATATATAAAAATCTTGGAGCACAAGTAAAACACGTCAATCACTCTCAACTGAGAACTCTCTATTGATCTATCATATAGCTGCCATAGGAACGATCGGTCGAAAATTAAGTTGTTCTACGAAAAAACATTTTTTTTTTCAAGATAGCTTGACTAAACTCGACATTTATTAGTTTGAACTTACTCTTCATATACATATAATATCCTATTAAGATCGAACCACTAAATCACTGCCGTTGGAACGATCGGTCGAAAATTAAGTTGTTGTATGAAAAAACATTTTGGTTTTTCATGATATCTTGACCCTACTTGGCATTTATAAGTTTTACTATACTCCTTATATATAGGCAAAATCATATTAAGACCGGACCACTAAATCATATAGCTGCCATAGAAACGATAATTGCAAAATTAAGTTTTATGAAAAAACGTTTTATTCTTCAAGATATGTTGACCCTACTCGGCATTTATTAGTTTTACTATACTCCTTATACATAAGCAAAATCATATTAAGACCGAACCACTATATCATATAGCTGCCATAGAAACGATAAGTGGAAAATTAAGTTGTATGAAAACACATTTTGTTCAAGATATCTTGACCAAACTCGGCATTCATTAGTTTTACTATACTCCTCATATATCTGCAATATCCTATTAATATGGGACCACTATATTATAAAGCTGCCATAGGAACGATCGGTCGAAAATTAAGTTTTTGTATGAAAGCCATTTTGTTCTTCAAGATATCGTGACCAAGCTCGGCATTCATTAGTTCTACTATACTCTTCATATATAGGAAAATCATATTAAGCGCGGACCACTATATCATATAGCTGTGATAGGAACGATTGGTCGAAAACTAGATTTATGAAAAAACATTTTGTTTTTCAAGATATTTTAACCAAACTCGGCATTTATTAGGTTCACTATACTCCTCATATATACGCAAAATCCTCTTAATATGGGACCACTATATCATATAGCTGCCATAGAAACGATAGGTCGAAAATTAAGTTGTATGAAAAATCATTTCGTTTTTCAAGCTATCTTGCCCAATTTGGCATTTATTAGTTTTACTATACTCCTCATATATGTGCAAAGTCCTATAAATATGAGACCACTATATCATATAGCTGCCATAGGAACGATCGGTCGAAAATTAAGTTGTTCTATGCAAAAACATTTTGTTTTTCAAGATAGATTGACCAAACTCGACATTTATTAGTTTGACCGTACTCTTCATATACATATAATATCCTATTTAGATCGGACCACTAAATCACTGCCATTGGAACGATCGGTCGAAAATTAAGTTGTTGTATGAAAAAACATTTTGGTTTTTCATGATATCTTGACCCTACTTGGCATTTATAAGTTTTACTATACTCCTTATATATAGGCAAAATCATATTAAGACCGGACCACTAAATCATATAGCTGCCATAGAAACGATAATTGCAAAATTAAGTTGTATGAAAAAACATTTTATTCTTAAAGATATGTTGACCCTACTCGGCATTTATTAGTTTTACTATACTCCTTATACATGGTAAAATCATATTAAGACCGAACCACTATATCATATAGCTGCCATAGAAACGATAAGTGGAAAATTAAGTTGTATGAATAATCATTTTGTTTTTCAAGCTATCTTGCCCAATTTGACACTTATTAGTTTTACTATACTCCTCATATATGTGCAAAGTCCTATAAATATGAGACCACTATATCATATAGCTGCCATAGGAACGATCGGTCGAAAATTAAGTTGTTCTATGAAAAAACATTTTGTTTTTCAAGATAGATTGACCAAACTCGACATTTATTAGTTTGAACTTACTCTTCATATACATATAATATCCTATTAAGATCGGACCACTAAATCACTGCCATTGGAACGATCGGTCGAAAATTAAGTTGTTGTATGAAAAAACATTTTGGTTTTTCATGATATATTGACCCTACTTGGCATTTATAAGTTTTACTATACTCCTTATATATAGGCAAAATCATATTAAGACCGGACCACTAAATCATATAGCTGCCATAGAAACGATAATTGCAAAATTAAGTTGTATGAAAAAACGTTTTATTCTTCAAGATATGTTGACCCTACTCGGCATTTATTAGTTTTACTATACTCCTTATACATAAGCAAAATCATATTAAGACCGAACCACTATATCATATAGCTGCCATAGAAACGATAAGTGGAAAATTAAGTTGTATGAAAACACATTTTGTTCAAGATATCTTGACCAAACTCGGCATTCATTAGTTTTACTATACTCCTCATATATCTGCAATATCCTATTAATATGGGACCACTATATTATAAAGCTGCCATAGGAACGATCGGTCGAAAATTAAGTTGTATGAAAAAACATTTTGTTCTTCAAGATATCGTGACCAAACTCGGCATTCATTAGTTTTACTATACTCCTCATATATCTGCAATATCCTTTTAATAAAATTAAGTTTTTGTATGAAAGCCATTTTGTTAAAAAATCGTGCTGTGCTGAGGGCACTAGATAATTTTCAGCAGTGAATAATGACCAAGAGATGTTCGGCAAATTAAAATCACCCAACACCAATAATAGATCATTATCCCGCACGTGTGAAGAAACTTCTTTAATACAAGTAATATGATTCATATAAACTTGAATATCAGAAGAAGGTGGGACATAAGAGCATGTTACATAGATATTCCGTGTAGGAAAAGACACCTTAACTGAGACAATCTCAGCGTCAGTAGGCGTACTAAAACAGAAAAGTTCAGACTGGAGAGTGGCTTTAACGGCAATTAACACCCCACCACCTCGAGTCGGCCGATCATTTCTAAACAAAATAAAGTTATTCGGTAATATCTCAAAATCAGATATGGTTGAGTTTAACCATGTTTCTGAAAATGCTATTATGTCCGAATCGAAGGAAGTGCTGGCAATAAAAAGATTTTTTAGCTTTGAAGTGAGACCTCTGACATTCTGATAATGAATAAAGATTTGGTCAGAAGATGAAGCTAGTTTTTTGGGGCAGAAATGGTACCCTGTATTGAAGGGACTGGAAGGGTGACAGGCTGGTTACGCTTTTTAGGCTTGAACTCATGAACAATCTGTGTGGTGGCCAAAATTTGGGATCACAAATGATTGGGAACATATCATGTGAAACATTTATTTTGAATGATGATATTTCACGAGGGGTGGAGAAATTAAATTTAGTTATTGACACGCTAGCAGAAGATTTGCTAGCAATATAGGCTGCCAATGACTCAGAAGTGATGTCCGACGAAAGTCGAGACACAAAAACTTGCCTACGAGGGGCAACTACCGTTAAAGTAGGCGCTGATGGGGCTGTAGGTAATACAGGAGTTGGAGGAGCTAACGAGGCACAATGATTGCTTTTAACAATCTGCGCAAGATTGCGCGCAGGTCTACCTTTGCGGCCAGGAGCTGACGGGGCTGAGGCAGTTTGATCAATTAGGACGGAATCAGGTACGGGCTCTACTGGGTCTAGTACAGGGCTTGAAGCCGGGGTAATTGGACAGTCGCTTGGAGAAGGCGATAAAGACAACATTGGAGATACCTCCAAGTTGCTAGGAAGAGACAAGAAAGTCGTAGGTGTCTGAACAGACGTAGAGGGCAATTGCAAAAGTTGAGGCTCCAACCGGCGATTGGTTGGGGACTCAAATTTATATTTGCCTAGCAACTCAAAACTCGAGTCAACATTACTCGAGATCTGCTTAGCCACATTATTTAATTTTAAGAATTGACTTCTCACAGAATTATACATTCTGGAGAAATCAATTTGCTTGTCGATGCATTCTGGGCACGACCAACGCAAGCCACCGCAGCCCTTCTTGGCAATAGCAGCGATCTTGTCGCAGTCACGCCCAGTGAGACCTGCACATTTAGCATGCATCATATTCTCACACAGCCAGCAATTAACAAATTGCGGCAGTGCAGAATCGTCAGCCTGCTTGAACGTGCACGGTTTCTTACAGCACGACATAATTATTAAATGCACAAGCAACTTGCGAGAGCGCAGAGCAAAACGAAACGAAGACGGTGCACAAGTAAACACTCAAAAACAATTATTCGTACACAAACAAATTGTTTGGTGCGAAAAGCAATAGAAATAATTTTGTGAGAGCGCGATGCACAAGCAGAAAGTATGCAGCGAACAAACGCACAAACAAGTGTATGCACAGGGGAGCACAAAGGCAAAAGACTTAAAACAGCCAATAACAACAAACACGGAACTGACGCCGCGTTTTATAAAATGTAATAATTAACAGACACGCTGCACAACAGATGACACTTTGCACAGTTAATAAAAGCTTTTTAAGTAAAGCACCGAAAATGCAAAATTTTGAAATATAAAGCAGGATAAAAGCGCAAAAATATATAAAAATCTTGGAGCACAAGTAAAACACGTCAATCACTCTCAACTGAGAACTCTCTATTGATCTATCATATAGCTGCCATAGGAACGATCGGTCGAAAATTAAGTTGTTCTACGAAAAAACATTTTTTTTTTCAAGATAGCTTGACTAAACTCGACATTTATTAGTTTGAACTTACTCTTCATATACATATAATATCCTATTAAGATCGAACCACTAAATCACTGCCGTTGGAACGATCGGTCGAAAATTAAGTTGTTGTATGAAAAAACATTTTGGTTTTTCATGATATCTTGACCCTACTTGGCATTTATAAGTTTTACTATACTCCTTATATATAGGCAAAATCATATTAAGACCGGACCACTAAATCATATAGCTGCCATAGAAACGATAATTGCAAAATTAAGTTTTATGAAAAAACGTTTTATTCTTCAAGATATGTTGACCCTACTCGGCATTTATTAGTTTTACTATACTCCTTATACATAAGCAAAATCATATTAAGACCGAACCACTATATCATATAGCTGCCATAGAAACGATAAGTGGAAAATTAAGTTGTATGAAAACACATTTTGTTCAAGATATCTTGACCAAACTCGGCATTCATTAGTTTTACTATACTCCTCATATATCTGCAATATCCTATTAATATGGGACCACTATATTATAAAGCTGCCATAGGAACGATCGGTCGAAAATTAAGTTTTTGTATGAAAGCCATTTTGTTCTTCAAGATATCGTGACCAAGCTCGGCATTCATTAGTTCTACTATACTCTTCATATATAGGAAAATCATATTAAGCGCGGACCACTATATCATATAGCTGTGATAGGAACGATTGGTCGAAAACTAGATTTATGAAAAAACATTTTGTTTTTCAAGATATTTTAACCAAACTCGGCATTTATTAGGTTCACTATACTCCTCATATATACGCAAAATCCTCTTAATATGGGACCACTATATCATATAGCTGCCATAGAAACGATAGGTCGAAAATTAAGTTGTATGAAAAATCATTTCGTTTTTCAAGCTATCTTGCCCAATTTGGCATTTATTAGTTTTACTATACTCCTCATATATGTGCAAAGTCCTATAAATATGAGACCACTATATCATATAGCTGCCATAGGAACGATCGGTCGAAAATTAAGTTGTTCTATGCAAAAACATTTTGTTTTTCAAGATAGATTGACCAAACTCGACATTTATTAGTTTGACCGTACTCTTCATATACATATAATATCCTATTTAGATCGGACCACTAAATCACTGCCATTGGAACGATCGGTCGAAAATTAAGTTGTTGTATGAAAAAACATTTTGGTTTTTCATGATATCTTGACCCTACTTGGCATTTATAAGTTTTACTATACTCCTTATATATAGGCAAAATCATATTAAGACCGGACCACTAAATCATATAGCTGCCATAGAAACGATAATTGCAAAATTAAGTTGTATGAAAAAACATTTTATTCTTAAAGATATGTTGACCCTACTCGGCATTTATTAGTTTTACTATACTCCTTATACATGGTAAAATCATATTAAGACCGAACCACTATATCATATAGCTGCCATAGAAACGATAAGTGGAAAATTAAGTTGTATGAATAATCATTTTGTTTTTCAAGCTATCTTGCCCAATTTGACACTTATTAGTTTTACTATACTCCTCATATATGTGCAAAGTCCTATAAATATGAGACCACTATATCATATAGCTGCCATAGGAACGATCGGTCGAAAATTAAGTTGTTCTATGAAAAAACATTTTGTTTTTCAAGATAGATTGACCAAACTCGACATTTATTAGTTTGAACTTACTCTTCATATACATATAATATCCTATTAAGATCGGACCACTAAATCACTGCCATTGGAACGATCGGTCGAAAATTAAGTTGTTGTATGAAAAAACATTTTGGTTTTTCATGATATATTGACCCTACTTGGCATTTATAAGTTTTACTATACTCCTTATATATAGGCAAAATCATATTAAGACCGGACCACTAAATCATATAGCTGCCATAGAAACGATAATTGCAAAATTAAGTTGTATGAAAAAACGTTTTATTCTTCAAGATATGTTGACCCTACTCGGCATTTATTAGTTTTACTATACTCCTTATACATAAGCAAAATCATATTAAGACCGAACCACTATATCATATAGCTGCCATAGAAACGATAAGTGGAAAATTAAGTTGTATGAAAACACATTTTGTTCAAGATATCTTGACCAAACTCGGCATTCATTAGTTTTACTATACTCCTCATATATCTGCAATATCCTATTAATATGGGACCACTATATTATAAAGCTGCCATAGGAACGATCGGTCGAAAATTAAGTTGTATGAAAAAACATTTTGTTCTTCAAGATATCGTGACCAAACTCGGCATTCATTAGTTTTACTATACTCCTCATATATCTGCAATATCCTTTTAATAAAATTAAGTTTTTGTATGAAAGCCATTTTGTTTTTCAAGATAGCTTGACCAAGCTCGGCATTCATTAGTTCTACTATACTCTTCATATATAGGAAAATCATATTAAGCGCGGACCACTATATCATATAGCTGTGATAGGAACGATTGGTCGAAAACTAGATTTATGAAAAAACATTTTGTTTTTCAAGATATTTTAACCAAACTCGGCATTTATTAGGTTCACTATACTCCTCATATATACGCAAAATCCTCTTAATATGGGACCACTATATCATATAGCTGCCATAGAAACGATAGGTCGAAAATTAGGTTGTATGAAAAATCATTTCGTTTTTCAAGCTATCTTGCCCAATTTGGCATTTATTAGTTTTACTATACTCCTCATATATGTGCAAAGTCCTATAAATATGAGACCACTATATCATATAGCTGCCATAGGAACGATCGGTCGAAAATTAAGTTGTTCTATGCAAAAACATTTTGTTTTTCAAGATAGATTGACCAAACTCGACATTTATTAGTTTGAACTTACTCTTCATATACATATAATATCCTATTAAGATCGGACCACTAAATCACTGCCATTGGAAGGATCGGTCGAAAATTAAGTTGTTGTATGAAAAGACATTTTGGTTTTTCATGATATCTTGACCCTACTCGGCATTTATAAGTTTTACTATACTCCTTATATATAGGCAAAATCATATTAAGACCGGACCACTAAATCATATAGCTGCCATAGAAACGATAATTGCAAAATTAAGTTGTATGAAAAAACATTTTATTCTTAAAGATATGTTGACCCTACTCGGCATTTATTAGTTTTACTATACTCCTTATACATAAGCAAAATCATATTAAGACCGAACCACTATATCATATAGCTGCCATAGAAACGATAAGTGGAAAATTAAGTTGTATGAAAAATCATTTTGTTTTTCAAGCTATCTTGCCCAATTTGGCATTTATTAGTTTTACTATACTCCTCATATATGTGCTAAGTCCTATAAATATGAGACCACTATATCATATAGCTGCCATAGGAACGATCGGTCGAAAATTAAGTTGTATGAAAAAACATTTTGTTTTTCAAGATAGCTTGACAAACTCGACATTGATTAGTTTTACCTTACTCCTCATATACATGCGTAATCCTATTAAGATCGGACCACTATATCACTGTAATTTAAACGATCGGTCGAAAATTAAGTTGTTGTATGAAAAAACATTTTGGTTTTTCAAGATATCTTGACCCTACTCGGCGTTTATTAGTTTTACTATACTTCTCATATATAGGAAAATCATATTAAGACCGGACCACTATATCATATAGCTGCCATAGAAACGATAAGTGTTAAATTAAGTTGTATGAAAAAACATTTTGTTTTTCAAGATATCTTGACCAAACTCGGCATTCATTAGTTTTACTAATACTCCTCATATATCTGCAATATCCCATTAGTATGGGACCACTATATTATATAGCTGCCATAGGAACGATCGGTCAAAAATTAAGTTGTTGTATGAAAAATCATTTTGTTTTTCAAGAAAGCTTGACCAAGCTCGGCATTCATTAGTTCTACTATACTCCTCATATATAGGAAAATCATATTAAGATCGGACAACTATATCATATATCTGCCATAGGAACGATCGGTCGATAATGAAGTTGTTCTACGAAAAAACATTTTTTTTTTCAAGATAGCTTGACCAAACTCGACATTTATTAGTTTGAACTTACTCTTCATATACATATAATATCCTATTAAGATCGGACCACTAAATCAGTGCCATTGGAACGATCGGTCGAAAATTAAGTTGTTGTATGAAAAAACATTTTGGTTTTTCAAAATATCTTGACCCTACTTGGCATTTATAAGTTTTACTATACTCCTTATATATAGGCAAAATCATATTAAGACTGGACCACTAAATCTTATAGCTGCCATAGAAACGATAATTGCAAAATTAAGTTGTATTAAAACATATTTTATTCTTCAAGATATGTTGACCCTACTCGGCATTTATTAGTTTTACTTTACGCCTTATACATAGGCAAAATCATATTAAGACCGAACCACTATATCATATAGCTGCCATAGAAACGATAAGTGGAAAATTAAGTTGTATGAAAACACATTTTGTTCAAGATATCTTGACCAAACTCGGCATTCATTAGTTATACTATACTACTGATATATAGGAAAATCGTATTAAATCGGTCGAAAATTAAGTTGTTGTATGAGAAAACATTTTGGTTTTTCAAGATATCTTGACCCTGCTCGGCATTAATAAGTTATACTATACTCCTTATATATAGGCAAAATCATATTAAGACCGAACCACTATATCATATAGCTGTCATAGAAACGATAAGTGGAAAATTAAGTTGTATGAAATCACATTTTGTTCAAGATATCTTGACCCAACTCGGCATTCATTAGTTTTACTATACTCCTCATATATCTGCAATATCCTATTAATATGGGACCACTATATTATAAAGCTGGTATAGGAACGATCGGTCGAAAATTAAGTTGTTTGAAAAAACATTGTTCTTCAAGATATCGTGACCAAACTCGGCATTCATTAGTTTTACTATACTCCCCATATATCTGCAATATTCTATTAATAAAATTAAGTTGTTGTATGAAAAAACATTTTGTTTTTCAAGATAGCTTGACCAAGCTCGGCATTCATTAGTTATACTATACTCCTCATATTAAGGAAAATCATATTAAGCTCGGACCACTATATCATATAGCTGGGATAGAAACGATCGGTCGCAAACTAGATTTTTGTATGAAAAAACATTTTGTTTTTCAAGATATGTTGACCAAACTCGGCATTTATTAGGTTTACTATACTCCTCATATATATGCAAAATCCTCTTAATATGGGACCACTATATCATATAGCTGCCATAGAAACGATAGGTCGAAAATTAAGTTGTATGAAAAATCATTTTGTTTTACAAGCTATCTTGCCCAATTTGGCATTTACTAGTTTAACTATACTTCTCATATATGTGCAAAGTCCTATAAATATGAGACCACTATATCATATAGCTGCCATAGGAACGATCGGTCGATAAATAAGTTGTATGAAAAACATTTTGTTTTTCAAGATAGCTTGACCAAACTCGACATTGATTAGTTTTACCTTACTCCTCATATACATGCACAATCCTATTAAGATCGGACCACTATATCACTGTTATTTATACGATCGGTCGAAAATTAAGTTGTTGTATGAAAAAACATTTTGGTTTTTCAAGATATCGTGACCCTACTCGGCATTTATTAGTTTTACTATACTCCTTATATAAAGGCAAAATCATATTAAGACCGGACCACTAAATCATATAGCTGCCATAGAAACGATAGGTCGAAAATTAAGTTGTATGAAAAATCATTTTGTTTTACAAGATATCTTGCCCAATTTGGCATTTATTAGTTTTACTAAAGTCGTCATATATCTGCAAAATCCCATTAAGATCGGGCCACTATATCGCCATATAGCTGCCATATGAACGATCGGTCGATAATTAAGTTGTGGTATGAGAAAACATTTTGTTTTTCAAGATATCTTGACCAAACTCGACATTTATTAGTTTTACTATACTCCTCATATATATGCAAAAACATCTTTATATGGGACAACTATATCATATAGCTACCATAGAAACGATAGGTCGAAAAAAACATTTTGTTTTCCAAGATATCTTGACCAAACTAGACAATTATTTGTTTTACTATGCTCTTCATATACAGGCAAAAACCTATTAAGATCGGACCACTATATCACTGCCATTGGCACGATACGTCGAAAACTAAGTTGTTGTATGAAAAAAAATTTTGTTCTCCAAGATATCTTGTAATGGTTCCAAGATTAAAAGACGTCCGTCTTTCTTGATGGTTCTTTATTATCTGTTTTCTTTTCGAGTTCGAGCTGTCCACCGCGAAGCAGTGAGCAGCTGTTTTACATACATGGTTTTGGGCTTATTATATACAGCAAGAGAGTCAGAGAGAGTCATGCGCGCACAAATGTATACACAACGACGGTCAAGCGTGAGAACGCTGACTTAGCTATTTGGGCGGTCGTTGTTATCAAGTGCGGATCATATTTCGTCTGCACTTGAATATGCGCAGAGGGCACTTATCGTTAGGCGCGCTGCGACAAAGTCGCTGCTTATGTTTGCATTCTGTTGGCATAACAACTAAGTGTTGCAGCCTTATTCATATGTATGTATATACATATGTACGCATGCTACATCTCCCTCCTTTTAAAAAATAACGTAATACAATGGAGTTATTTTCCTTAATAATTATTTATTTCTATTATTATTATATATTATTTTTTTTTTTATATATATATATATTTTTTTTTTGTATTTTTGCATGCTTGATTATGAATTAAAAATTTTTAATCTGTCCTTATGGACTGTTTGCGTTTTATTCTTATTTCCAGAAATAACTATATTATCCCTATCTTCTATTTTTTCTACTCTATAGGGCCCTGTGTATTTAAAATCTAGTTTATGTCCTACTTCATTTTTTAATAAAACCTTATCTCCTATGGATAATTTTAATTCCTTACTATTTAAGTCATATCGCTTCTTTTGTTTCATCTTATTTAATTCTAGCATATTTCTTGCTCTTTTGTATGCTACTTCTAATCTATACTTACTCTCCTTAGCATAATCATCTATGTTATATATTGGTTCTATGTTTGCTATGCTATTGAAGTATTTTGGTAGATTACATGTCTTAACAAATACTAATTCATACGGACAATAATTATGTGCCGTAGAAGGGGTCGTATTAAAACAATAGACAAAGTATTGGAGCCATACGTCCCAATCAGTTTTATCAACTGATATATTAGATCGTATGTATTCGTTAAAAGTTCTGTGACTTCTTTCGACTGTTCCAACTGTCTGGTGATGATGTGTAGTTGATGTTATGTTGTCTATTTTCATAAACTTGCACAAATCATTTATAATTGTATTCTGTTCCCATGTCCGTAATGAACGTCTTCATTGGACCGTACTTTAGAATAAAAGATTGGAATATACCTTTGGCTACTGTACTAGCGTTTTTGTTTGGTATTGGTATCGCGACTAGGTATTTAGTCAAGTCACAAATTAATGTGATTGCGTACTCATTACCATTATCAGATTTGGGTAGCGGACCAATTGTGTCCACTATAACCCTATCGAACGCATGTACAGGTGTATCAGTTATAATTAATGCGGTCTTACTATGCTTAGTAATTTTAGCTTTCTGGCATTTGTGACATTTACGTATGTACTCAGTAATATCTCGAGAGTCATACCTTTCCAAAAGTAATGTCGTTTGACCTTGGCCAAGGTTTTTGTAATGCCAGTATGACCTTCTTGTATTGGGTCGTCATGTAGTGTAGACAATATAGCTTCTTTTTCTTTATTGTTTGTTATTGTGATCACCGGGTTGAGTAGCGCTACCCTTAATTTAGTCAATATTTTATTGCCCAAATTTTTGAAATTATCTATTGAAATTGTATCAAAGATATTTTCCCACGGTGCCATTTTCAATTGGCTTATTTTCAATATACCGGCTTCATTTTCGAGCCTTGGGAATAGTTGACCTAAGTCAATATTTCCATTTGTATATAGATCACCAATGTTAATTCTTGCAATAATTTTCTTGCCATGTTTAAAGAAACAAAGCGTATCTTTTATATGCAAGGTCACTACTTTGCGTACCTCGTCATTGTTAATGACTTCGTATACGTTGGGCTGTGAAGCTTTTTCTGTAGATTGCCTTGGCAATTCTACCTGATATTTTCCTGCGCAGGAATTTTGTCTACTTTGATATCTTGTAGTGACTTTGTGGATTGTCCCTGTTATTTCCTGTAGCTGTTTTATGGTTATTCTTGATAACGCATCGGCTACGAAATTATCTTTACCCTTCAGATATTCTACCGTAAAATTATATTCCTCTAATTCAAGCCTCATACGTGTTAACTTTGAACTTGGATTTACCATTGAAAATAAGTAGGTTAGCGGTCTATGGTCAGCTTTAACCGTGAAATGGTTACCATAAATATATGGTCGGAAATGCGTTATTGCCCAATGAATAGCCGCTAATTCTTGCTCAGTAGTACTCTTGTTACTTTCTCCTTTAGTAAAGGATCTTGATGCGTATGCAATTGGAAGTTGGAGTCCATTATGGTTTTGAGTTAAAACCGCTCCACACGCTTGCTTACTTGCATCAGTTATTATGCAGAATTCTTTAGCGAAATCTGGATATTGTAACAAGGTTGGGTTCATAAGAGCCATTTTGAGGTGATCGAAGGCATTCTGGCATTCAGATGTCCATTCGAACTTAACGTCTTTTTTACATAATCTTGTTATGTGACGTGAATAGTCGGCAAAATTTTTAATAAAGCGCCTATAGTAATTGCAAAATGCAACGAATCGCCTAGCGCTGTCCGCATCATGTGGGACTGGGTAGTTCTTTATGACGTCGTATTTTTTATCGTCTGGCAAGATTCCTTTATCAGTGCATTTATGTCCCAAAAATGTGACTTCATGCATGAAAAATGAACATTTTTCTGGATGTAGTTTCAGGTTGAATTTCCTACATTTGTCAAAAACTTCAGTTAAATTTTTGACCATATATTTTTCGGAACAGCCGATTACTATCAGATCATCCATATAAAGGAAGGCCTGAGATGGTTCGAGACCAGAAAATGCTATTGTCATCATTCTTTGAAAGGAGTTTGGGGCTATTTTCAAGCCAAATGGTAATCGCGTAAAGCGATACGAGCTCGTTGAAAATGACGTTATATCTCTAGAACTTTTTTCGAGTTCGATTTGGTGAAAGCCAGACATGAAAAATATTTTGCTCTACCTAGCTGATCTAGAATATCATCAATTCTCGGTAGCGGAAATTTATCGGACAATAGCTTTTTATTAATTTGACGTTAGTCAATTACTAATCGCCATTTCTTCTTGTCAGAGTCCGGAAGGGACTTCTTCGGAACTAATAAAAGTGGGCTATTATACTCTGAGGCTGATGGTTCGACTATTTTGTCGTCTATTACTTTTTGCACTTGGGCTTGAATTTCTTGTACTTGGCTGTGAGGACTTCTATAATTTTTTATGTATACCGGCTCATCATCCTTCAATCTAAGCTTTTGCTTGTAAAAATTATTAGTTGTTATCGATTCGGTTTCGAATCCGAATATGTCGGTATATCTGGTGCATAAATCTTTTAATTGATTTTTAAATAAAGGTGGAAAGTTTTTGGTTAATTTTTCCATAACGAAGTTGTCTCTTCCTTCGTTGGTTTCTTTTACTATATCATAATTGTTCAAAGTTTCATATTTTATTTTATTTAAGTTTACTATCTTATTGGCATTTGTTGTATTTATAATACGGACATATGTATTTTTGTGATTGGATATCGTGTTTGCGATGTAAATTCCTTCATCAATTTCTTGATTTAATATAAGAATTTGATTTTGTATTGAGGGAATTTGTATTTCACGGACAACTTCGGAACGAGCTGGGAGTACTGTGGCATTAGTGTCACAAGTATGAAGTATTTTTAATCGAATTGGATAATTTAAGTTGTTTGGGCGAAGAATAAGTGAGTCGCCACTTTGAGTGAAATCTAGTTGGCAATTATATTGTTTTATTTTTTCGTTTACATTTTCGAATATATCTGTATTTTCTTTTAATATGGATATATCTGCACCAGTATCTACTAACAGTGTAATTGATTTACCTGTTCTTTCATTCTTAATTTTTACAAACATGCTAAGATTAAGGTTGATGGTTTTTATTGAGCCATTTTATTGAACATCTGAGGGGGTCTGTTGGTTTTCCGAGTTACCTTGAGTTACTCGAATATTACCTCTATTGTTACTGTTCTGGTTTTGGTAGCCACCTCGGTTTGAATTGTTTCTACCTCGGTTGCCACCTCGGTAATTTCCTCTGAAATTACCCCTATTGTTGTTATTACCATTATAGTGGAAATTACTATTGCCGCGGCTATTGCCTCTACCTCTTTGGTTGTTACGGCTGTAATTTCCACGATCGTTTCTGCCTTTGTAGTACAATATTGTACTTGGGCATCCAGTCATTTCAGTGCTGCATTGGATGTATTTACCCATAGCATCATTGAAATTGCTGAAATTGCCCGCTTCTAATATTATGCGAAGCTTTTCGTATTCGCAATTCTTTGTCATGGCAGATATTGTTTCTTTAGTAGAAAATTTCTCTGCGTTATCAAAATCTAGTCCATCGTCAATATAGGCTGCTTCCAGTTGCTTACGCAAACTGTCCATTTCAGCTGTATATTGCGAGGCTGACTTGCCTTTCTGCTTTATGTTAAGCAACTTAGCTTTGATAACGTCAGTTGACTCGCCTTTGATATTGGTATTTAATTTATTTATAATACCAATAATGGATGTTTCATTTTGTACTTTGTACAAAATTGGGCCAATTATTTTAGACTTTATGACTTCTACGGCTATCTTCTTGTGTACCTTTAGTACGATCGACTAGTCTTAAAGCCGTTAGAAATCTGGCCAGTGATAGCTTTTTGCCATCAAATTCCGGAATTGTAGACGATACCTGTCTTACATATTCGCGGTCTAAGGCCACTTGATTTACACCCATGTTTGGTTCTGTTAATTCAAGTGGCTCAATGTCGCTATCAGCTTCAGTATCAGGGTCACTATTTAGTGTTGGCTTAGACTCATTCAGTTCTTCTAGTTGATCTGGTTCAAAAGTTGCCATTAATTTTAAATCTGTTGGGATATCTATTACTATGTTGTGCCTAGTGCTGATATTCGATATTCTAGTCCCAAGTGATTTGATTATTTTCTTACATTGATTTACATGCTGCTCTGTAAGCCTATTTTCTTTACTTAAATAAAGTTGAACTATGTTATTATAGTTTAGCACTAATATGTTTATGTGGTGAATTAGCGTTTCAACCCTTATAGGTGCGTTCTTATTAACACACTTATAAGATTTTTCGAATTTATCTTTGAAATTATTTTTTTTTTTCGCTAATTCACTCCATTCCATAGTTCTCTATTTATGAAGTTTTACCATTATAATTGGGCACTCGCCGTCCACTGGACCACTATTTCTTTAATGCCAACTTATGGCAGTGTATTTAAAATTATGCCTTTTATCTTATTGTTGTAGAATATTCAATGCACGAATTCTAAAGTCTGCGTCGCTATTATATATTGCTTCTAAGTATACTTCTATCGCAAACTTATTAATAGGCATTTCTGGTAATAAGAATATATATATTTCATTTTATTTATTTATTTTGTCGCTTATCATTGTTCAAGAAAAATTTAGATTTTATCCAGGTCATTTGCGTGACTCTGGTATCTCTTTTTTATGCATTTATTATGATACGTATATAATTTGTACAATAGATGTCCTACTAATATGACAAATATCATAACGACAAAAATTGTTATCAATTTTACATCTGTGTTGCTGACCTCAACTTTATTTATTACGTTAGCCGTCGAGTCAGCAGTCTTAACGTCTACCAAACCCATATTTGGGGTTGTTATTCTTAATATATACTTGGGTCCTTGATTTATATATGAACTTATAGTTTTGTTAACGCTATTCATTAACTTTATAAGGTTTGTAGTTTGAGTTTATATTTAAAAATTTTTTCTATTTACGCCCGTGGGCGGGGAGAAATTTAATATTAATTCAGTTTTTACTGAATGTACATTTTATCCTGCCTAGTATTTCGAATGGCTTTACGGGCCAAACGTCTTGCCGGTCGACTCAATTGTCGTCGGGCATTACAATAGTTTTACAAATATTTTAATAATTATAATTATAAATTTTTTTTTTTTTGCTGTACGGTCAGTTCACCCTTGGTGTTTTCCAGCGTTGGGACAAGGGGCGGTCTGCCTCTCGTACTTCTTCTTGTTCCAGCGTTGGTACAAGGGGCGGTTTGCCTCTCGTACTAGTTTTTACTCGTGGGTGGCCGCTGACATGTGCCCAGGCAATGTTGGCTGTAAAGCGGTCCCTCGCAGTCTGCTGGGCATTCACGTTGCCTTCTCGGGATCGGTTGTGGCTGTGGTCGATGTGAAACTGGATTAATAAGTTTTTCCTCTGAGGAACAGGGGGGGCTCTTTACTTTGTTTAACGACTCAAGATGTTTGAGTTCGTCATGTAGCTTGACTGCAGTTTCCCAAGGTATTGGGTTTTGGGACTTATATAAGAGTCTTACGATCTCAGACTTTCTTGGCCTGATCCGCTCTTTAATGCCACTGCGCCTTTTTAGCTTTAAAGTATTTTTAGAGCTCATGCCCCCTGTACTCACTCAGTTAATTTTTGATTCTCCAGGGTGTGTGCCGTTCCAGATGCTTCGTTGTTTCAGTTGTTTTTGAGTGTTATTTCCTTTTAATTTACTTCGTTTAATTACTTTTATGACTGGTTTAAAATTAGAGTTGAAGTTATGTATCTTAACGTATCTGTTTTCTTTTCGAGTTCGAGCTGTCCACCGCGAAGCAGTGAGCAGCCGTTTTACATACATGGTTTTTGGCTTATTATATACAGCAAGAGAGTCAGAGAGAGTCATGCGCGCACATATGTATACACAACGACGGTCAAGCGTGAGAACGCTGACTTAGCTATTTGGGCGGTCGTTGTTATCAAGTGCGGATCATATTTCGTCTGCACTTGAATATGCGCAGAGGGCACTTATCGTTAGGCGCGCTGCGACAAAGTCGCTGCTTATGTTTGCATTCTGTAGGCATAACAACAAAGTGTTGCAGCCTTATTCATATGTATGTATATACATATGTACGCATGCTACAATCTTGCCCAAACTAGGCAATTATTTGTTTTACTATGCTCCTCATATATATGCAAAGTCCTATAAATATGAGACCACTATATAATATAGCTGCCATAGGAACGATCGGTTGAAAACTAAGTTGTTGGATGAAAAAACATTTAGTTTAAGATAATATAGCTGCCATAGGAACGATCGGTTGAAAACTAAGTTGTAGTATGAAAAAAACATTTTGATCTTCAAGATATCTTGACCAAACTAGGCAATTATTGTTTTTACTATACTTCTCATATATATGCCAAGTCCTATAAATATGAGACCACTATATAATATAGCTGCCATAGGAACGATCGGTCGAAAACTAAGTTGTTGTATGAAAAAACATTTTGTTTTTCAGGATATCTTGACCAAACTAGGCAATTATTTGTTTTATTATACTCCCCATATATATGCAAAGTCCTATTAAAATCGGACCACTATATCACTGCCATTGGAAAATCGTTCAAAAACTAAGTTGTTGTATGAAAAAACATTTTGTTCTTCAAGATATCTTCACCAAACTAGGCAATTATTTGTTTTACTATACTCCTCATATATATGCAAAGTCCTATAAATATGAGACCACCGTATCATATAGCTGAAATAAAAACGATAAGTGGAAAATTAAGTTGTATGAAAAAACATTTTGTTTTTCAAGATATCTTGACCAATATCGGCATTCAATAGTTTCATTATACTCCTCATATATCTGCAATATCCTATTAATATGGGACCCCTATATTATATAGCTGCCATAGGAGCGATCGGTCGAAAACTAAGTTATTGTATGAAAAAACATTTTTTTCTTCAAGATATCTTGACGAAACTAGGCAATTATTGGTTTTACTATATTTCTCATATATATGCAAAGTCCTATAAATATGAGACCACTATATAATATAGCTGCCATAGAAACGATCGGTTGAAAACTAAGTTGTTGTATGAAAAAACATTTAGTTCAAGATATCTTGACGAAACTAGGCAATTATTGTATTACTATATTTCTCATATATATGCAAAGTCCTATAAATATGAGACCACTATATAATATAGCTGCCATAGGAACGATCGGTTGAAAACTAAGTTGTAGTATGAAAAAACATTTTGATCTTCAAGATATCTTGACCAAACTAGGCAATTATTGGTTTTACTATACTTCTCATATATATGCCAAGTCCTATAAATATGAGACCACTATATAATATAGCTGCCATAGGAACGATCGGTCGAAAATTAAGTTGTTGTATGAAAAAACATTTTGTTTTTCAAGATATCTTGAACAAACTCGGTATTTATTAGTTTTACTATACTCCTAATATATATGCAAAGTCCTATGAATATAGCTGCCATAGGAACGATCGGTTGAAAACTAAGTTGTTGTATGAAAAAACATTTAGTTCAAGATATCTTGACAAAACTAGGTAATTATTGTTTTACTATATTTCTCATATATATGCAAAGTCCTATAAATATGAGACCACTATATAATATAGCTGCCATAGGAACGATCGGTCGAAAATTAAGTTGTTGTATGAAAAAACATTTTGTTTTTCAAAATAGCTTGACCAAACTCCACATTTATTAGTTTTACCATACTCCTCATATATATGCAAAAACATCTTTATATGGGACAACTATATCATATAGCTACTATAGAAACGATAGGTCGAAAAAAACATTTTGTTTTTCAAGATATCTTGACCAAACTAGACAATTATTTGTTTTACTATGCTCTTCATATACAGGCAAAAACCTATTAAGATCGGACCATTATATCACTGCCATTGGAACGATACGTCGAAAACTAAGTTGTTGTATGAAAAAAAATTGTATTCTCCAAGATATCTTGCCCAAACTAGGCAATTATTTGTTTTACTATGCTCCTCATATATATGCAAAGTCCTATAAATATGAGACGACCGTATCATATAGCTGCCATAGAAACGATAAGTGGAAAATTAAGTTGTATGAAAAAACAGTTTGTTCTTCAAGATATCTTGACCAATATCGGCATTCATTTACTATACTTCTCATATATCTGCAATATCCTATTAATATGGTACCACTATATCAAATAGCTGCCATAGGAACGATCGGTCGAAAAAACATTTTGTTCTTCAAGATATCTTAACCAAACTAGACAATTATTTGTTTTACTATGCTCTTCATATACAGGCAAAATCCTATTAAGATCGGACCACTATATCACTGCCATTGGAACGATCGGTCGAAAACTAAGTTGTTGTTTAAAAACATTTTGTTCTTCAAGATATCTTGACCAAACTAGGCAATTATTGGTTTTACTATACTTCTCATATATATGCAAAAACATCTTTATATGGGACAACTATATCATATAGCTACCATAGAAACGATAGGTCGAAAAAAACATTTTGTTTTTCAAGATATCTTGACCAAACTAGACAATTATTTGTTTTACTATGCTCTTCATATACAGGCAAAAACCTTTTAAGATCGGACCACTATATCACTGCCATTGGAACGATCGTTCGAAAACTAAGTTGTTGTATGAAAAACATTTTGTTCTTCAAGATATCATGACCAAACTAGGCAATTATTGGTTTTACTATACTTCTCATATATATGCAATA
Organism: Drosophila virilis; assembly: GCF_030788295.1. NCBI lineage: Eukaryota > Metazoa > Arthropoda > Insecta > Diptera > Drosophilidae > Drosophila > Drosophila virilis. The sequence continues at coordinate 58,651 of NW_027212868.1, read as the reverse complement.
TTATCTTAATATTGGACAACTATATCATATAGCTGCCATAGAAACGATAGGTCGAAAATTAAAATGTATAAAAAAACATTTTGTTTTTCAAGCTATCTTGCCCAAACTTTGAATTTATTTGTTTTATATATTAAGCTCGGACCAATATATCATATAGCTGCCATAGGAGAGATCGGTCGAAAATTAATTTTTTGTATGAAAAACATTTTGTTTTTCAAGATATCTTGACCAAACTCGGCATTTATTAGTTTTACTTTACTCCTCATATATATGTAAGATCCTATTAAGATCGGACCACTATATCATATAGCTGCCATAGGATCGATCGGTCGAAAATTAAGTTTTTGTATGAAAAAACATTTTGTTTTTCAAGATATCTTGAACAAACTCGGTATTGATTAGTTTTACTATACTCCTAATATATATGCAAAGTCCTATGAATATAGCTGCCATAGGATAGATCGGTTGAAAACTAAGTTGTTGTATGAAAAAACATTTAGTTCAAGATATCTTGACAAAACTAGGCAATTATTGTTTTACTATATTTCTCATATATATGCAAAGTCCTATAAATATGAGACCACTATATAATATAGCTGCCATAGGAACGATCGGTTGAAAACTAAGTTGTAGTATGAAAAAAACATTTTGATCTTCAAGATATCTTGACCAAACTAGGCAATTATTGGTTTTACTATACTTCTCATATATATGCCAAGTCCTATAAATATGAGACCACTATATAATATAGCTGCCATAGGAACGATCGGTCGAAAATTAAGTTGTTGTATGAAAAAACATTTTGTTTTTCAAAATAGCTTGACCAAACTCGACATTTATTAGTTTTACCATACTCCTCATATATATGCAAAAACATCTTTATATGGGACAACTATATCATATAGCTACTATAGAAACGATAGGTCGAAAAAAACATTTTGTTTTTCAAGATATCTTGACCAAACTAGACAATTATTTGTTTTACTATGCTCTTCATATACAGGCAAAAACCTATTAAGATCGGACCACTATATCACTGCCATTGGAACGATACGTCGAAAACTAAGTTGTTGTATGAAAAAAAATTGTATTCTCCAAGATATCTTGCCCAAACTAGGCAATTATTTGTTTTACTATGCTCCTCATATATATGCAAAGTCCTATAAATATGAGACGACCGTATCATATAGCTGCCATAGAAACGATAAGTGGAAAATTAAGTTGTATGAAAAAACAGTTTGTTCTTCAAGATATCTTGACCAATATCGGCATTCATTTACTATACTTCTCATATATCTGCAATATCCTATTAATATGGTACCACTATATCAAATAGCTTCCATAGGAACGATCGGTCGAAAAAACATTTTGTTCTTCAAGATATCTTAACCAAACTAGACAATTATTTGTTTTACTATGCTCTTCATATACAGGTAAAATCCTATTAAGATCGGACCACTATATCACTGCCATTGGAACGATCGGTCGAAAACTAAGTTGTTGTTTAAAAACATTTTGTTCTTCAAGATATCTTGACCAAACTAGGCAATTATTGGTTTTACTATACTTCTCATATATATGCAAAAACATCTTTATATGGGACAACTATATCATATAGCTACCATAGAAACGATAGGTCGAAAAAAACATTTTGTTTTTCAAGATATCTTGACCAAACTAGACAATTATTTGTTTTACTATGCTCTTCATATACAGGAAAAAACCTATTAAGATCGGACTACTATATCACTGCCATTGGAACGATCGGTCGAAAACTAAGTTGTTGTATGAAAAACATTTTGTTCTTCAAGATATCATGACCAAACTAGGCAATTATTGGTTTTACTATACTTCTCATATATATGCAAAAACATCTTAATATTGGACAACTATATCATATAGCTGCCATAGAAACGATAGGTCGAAAATTAAAATGTATGAAAAAACATTTTGTTTTTCAAGCTATCTTGCCCAAACTTTGAATTTATTTGTTTTATATATTAAGCTCGGACCAATATATCATATAGCTGCCATAGGAGAGATCGGTCGAAAATTAATTTTTTGTATGAAAAACATTTTGTTTTTCAAGATATCTTGACCAAAATTCGGCATTTACTAGTTTTACTTTACTCCTCATATATATGTAAGATCCTATTAAGATCGGACCACTATATCATATAGCTGCCATAGGATCGATCGGTCGAAAATTAAGTTTTTGTATGAAAAAACATTTTGTTTTTCAAGATATATTGAACAAACTCGGAATTTATTAGTTTTACTATACTCCTAATATATATGCAAAGTCCTATGAATATGAGACCACTACATCATAAAGCTGCCATAGGAACGATCGGTCGTAGTACAATATTGTACTTGGGCATCCAGTCATTTCAGTGCTGCATTGGATGTATTTACCCATAGCATCATTGAAATTGCTGAAATTGCCCGCTTCTAATATTATGCGAAGCTTTTCGTATTCGCAATTCTTTGTCATGGCAGATATTGTTTCTTTAGTAGAAAATTTCTCTGCGTTATCAAAATCTAGTCCATCGTCAATATAGGCTGCTTCCAGTTGATTACGCAAACTGTCCATTTCAGCTGTATATTGCGAGGCTGACTTGCCTTTCTGCTTTATGTTAAGCAACTTAGCTTTGATAACGTCAGTTGACTCGCCTTTGATATTGGTATTTAATTTATTTATAATACCAATAATGGATGTTTCATTTTGTACTTTGTACAAAATTGGGCCAATTATTTTAGACTTTATGACTTCTACGGCTAAGTCTTCTTGTGTACCTTTAGTACGATCGACTAGTCTTAAAGCCGTTAGAAATCTGGCCAGTGATAGCTTTTTGCCATCAAATTCCGGAATTGTAGACGATACCTGTCTTACATATTCGCGGTCTAAGGCCACTTGATTTACACCCATGTTTGGTTCTGTTAATTCAAGTGGCTCAATGTCGCTATCAGCTTCAGTATCAGGGTCACTATTTAGTGTTGGCTTAGACTCATTCAGTTCTTCTAGTTGATCTGGTTCAAAAGTTGCCATTAATTTTAAATCTGTTGGGATATCTATTACTATGATGTGCCTAGTGCTGATATTCGATATTCTAGTCCCAAGTGATTTGATTATTTTCTTACATTGATTTACATGCTGCTCTGTAAGCCTATTTTCTTTACTTAAATAAAGTTGAACTATGTTATTATAGTTTAGCACTAATATGTTTATGTGGTGAATTAGCGTTTCAACCCTTATAGGTGCGTTCTTATTAACACACTTATAAGATTTTTCGAATTTATCTTTGAAATTATTTATTTTTTTCGCTAATTCACTCCATTCCATAGTTCTCTATTTATGAAGTTTTACCATTATAATTGGGCACTCGCCGTCCACTGGACCACTATTTCTTTAATGCCAACTTATGGCAGTGTATTTAAAATTATGCCTTTTATCTTATTGTTGTAGAATATTCAATGCACGAATTCTAAAGTCAGCGTCGCTATTATATATTGCTTCTAAGTATACTTCTATCGCAAACTTATTAATAGGCATTTCTGGTAATAAGAATATATATATTTCATTTTATTTATTTATTTTGTCGCTTATCATTGTTCAAGAAAAATTTAGATTTTATCCAGGTCATTTGCGTGACTCTGGTATCTCTTTTTTATGCATTTATTATGATACGTATATAATTTGTACAATAGATGTCCTACTAATATGACAAATATCATAACGACAAAAATTGTTATCAATTTTACATCTGTGTTGCTGACCTCAACTTTATTTATTACGTTAGCCGTCGAGTCAGCAGTCTTAACGTCTACCAAACCCATATTTGGGGTTGTTATTCTTAATATATACTTGGGTCCTTGATTTATATATGAACTTATAGTTTTGTTAACGCTATTCATTAACTTTATAAGGTTTGTAGTTTGAGTTTATATTTAAAAATTTTTTCTATTTACGCCCGTGGGCGGGGACCAAAATTCGGCATTTATTAGTTTTACTTTACTCCTCATATATATGTAAGATCCTATTAAGATCGGACCACTATATCATATAGCTGCCATAGGATCGATCGGTCGAAAATTAAGTTTTTGTATGAAAAAACATTTTGTTTTTCAAGATATCTTGAACAAACTCGGTATTTATTAGATTTACTATACTCCTAATATATATGCAAAGTCCTATGAATATGAGACCACTACATCATAAAGCTGCCATAGGAACGATCGGTCGAAAATTAAGTTGTATGAAAAAACATTTTGTTCTTTAAGATATCTTGACCAATATCGGCATTCATTTACTATACTCCTCATTTATCTGCAATATCCTATTAATATGGGACCACTATATTATATAGCTGCCATAGGAACGATCGGTCGAAAACTAAGTTGTTGTATGAAAAAACATTTTGTTTTTCAAGATATCTTGACCAAACTAGGCAATTATTTGTTTTATTATACTCCCCATATATATGCAAAATCCTATTAAGATCGGACCACTATATCACTGCCATTGGAACATCGGTCAAAAACTAAGTTGTTGTATGAAAAAATATTTTGTTCTTCAAGATATCTTGACCAAACTAGGCGATTATTTGTTTTACTATACTTCTCATATATATGCCAAGTCCTATAAATATGAGACCACTATATAATATAGCTGCCATAGGAACGATCGGTCGAAAATTAAGTTTTTGTATAAAAAACATTTTGTTTAATGTTTTTTCATACAAAAACTTAATTTTCGACCCATCGTTCCTATGGCAGCTATATGATATAGTGGCCCGATCCAGCTGGCTTTCACATATGTGCTGCGTGCAACAGAAAGAGGGAGTTCTGCAAAGTTTCATTAAGATAGCTTTAAAACTGAGGGACTAGTTCGCATAGAAACAGACAGACGGACAGACGGACATGGCTATATCGACTCGGCTGTTGATGCTGATTAAGAATATATATACTTTATGGGGTCGGAGATGTCTCCTTCTATGCGTTACACATTTCACGACAAAATTATAATACCCTCTGCAAGGGTATAAAATAGAAGATGGCAAACTTGAAGATTTACGCTTCAAGTTTACAAAATTATAAAACTGTCTCGGATTTTGGGCAAATTGCCTCTTACAACGAGTTAGGTAATTCTCATAGCATTGAGAATTAAGAAGAAAGAAGTTCGACTTGGCTTTGGTATATTTAGCCAAGTCTGTACACGCACCAGACTTTTTAAACTTTTTAAAATATTTGGATTTTACATTTTTTAGATGTGATAATCTGGGAGTAAACCAGGGTGGTTTTGAGAGGGAGTTAAGGGTGATATAAAAAAAATTAATGGCTGTATTCATATCAATTGAGTTATATAAGAAAGACCAATCGGTTGCATAAATAAGCTGATTCAGCAAAGACTAATTTCCTTTGCGAAAGCAATAGCGGGGCTTATTAGCTGATGAGCACGAAATGAAAGGATTACAACTTAGCATTGCAATCTCTAAAGTAGGATGATAGACATCCTCAGGAAGGGATAAAGGAGGGGACCTAGACACATTAGAAATAAGGTAGTCGTTAACAAATACAAGGTCAAGTGTTCTATTCATATGATTAGAAATTGAATTGATTTGAAATAACGAAAGATCAAAGGCACTACACTACACAACACCATTAATAGGTCATTATCACGCACTTGTGAATTAACTTCTTTAATATAAGTAATATGTTTCATATAAACTTGAATATCAGAAGAAGGTGGGACATAAGAGCATGTTACATAGATATTCCGTGTAGGAAAAGACACCTTAATTGAGACAATCTCAGCGTCAGTAGGCGTACTAAAACAGAATAGTTCAGACTGGAGAGTGGCTTTAACGGCAATTAACACCCCACCACCTCGAGTCGGCCGATCATTCCTAAAGAATATGAAGTTATTCGGTAAAATCTCAAAATCAGATATTGGTGAGCTTAACCATGTTTCTGAAAACGCTATTATATCCGAGTCGAAGGAAGTGCTGGCCATTAAGGGATTTTTAAGCTTTCAAATGAGACTTCAGACATTCTTATAATGAATAAAGATTTGGTCAGAAGATGAAGCTAGTTTTTTGGGGCAGAAATGGTACCCTGTATTGAAGGGACTGCAAGGGTGACAGGCTGGTTACGCTTTTTAGGCTTGAACTCGTGAGCAATCATATGTGAAGGCCAAAATTTGGGATCACAAATGATTTGGAACATATCATGCAAAACATTTATTTTGAATGATGATATTTCACGACGGGTGTAGAAATTAAATTTGGTTATTGAAACGCTAGCAGAAGATTTGCTAGCAATATAGGCTGCCAATGACTCAGAAGTGGTGTCCGACGAAAGTCGAAACACAATAAAGCGCTGATGGGGCTGTAGGTAATACAGGAGTTTGAGGAGCTAAAGAGGCACAATGTTTGGGTCGGCGATAAAGACAACATTGGAGATACATCCAAGTTGCTAGGAAGGGACAAAAATGTCGTAGGTGTCTGAACAGACGTAGAGGGTAATTGCCAAAGTTGAGGCTCCAACCGGCGATTGGTTGGGGACTCAAATTTATATTTGCCAAGCAACTCGAAAGTCGAGTAAAAATTTCTCGAGAGCTGCTTAGCCACATTAATTATTTTAAGAATTGAGTTCTCACAGAATTATACATTCTGGAGAAATCAATTTGTTTGTCGATGCATTCTGGGCACGACCAACGCAAGCCACCGCAGCCCTTCTTGGCAGTAGCAGCGATCTTGTCGCAATCACGCCCAGTGAGACTTGCACATTTAGCATGCATCATATTCTCACAACGCCAGCAATTAACAAATTGCGGCAGTGCAGAATCGTCAGCCTGCTTGAACGTGCACGGTTTCTTACAGCACGACATAATTATTAAATGCGTATGCAAGTTGCGAGAGCGCAGAGCAAAACGAAAACGGTGCACAAGATAGAGCAAGTAAACACTCAAAAAACAATTATTCGTACACAAATAAATTGTTTGGAGCGAAAAGCATTAGTAAAAATTTGCGAGAGCGCGATGCACAAGCAGAAAGTATGCAGCGAACACACGCACAAACAAGTGTATGCAACAGGGGAGCACCAAAGCAAAAGAATCAAAACGGGCATTAACAACACGGAACTGACGCCGCGTTTTATAAATGCAATAATTAACAAATTTACGCTGCAAAACAGATAACACTTTGCACAGTTTATAAAAGCTTTTTAAATAAAGCACCGAAAAATGCAAAATTTTGAAATCAAAAGCAGGATTAAAGCGCAAAAATACATAAAAATCTTGGAGCACAAGTAAAACACGTCAATCACTCTCAACTGAGAACTCTCTCTGACGTATATGCCTAGACCCTCTCAGCATGTTTTCCTGATGAATTATATAAGCACTTACTTTATGGAACCAGAGATGGCGAAGCTTCCGAAATGCGCTAGAGCTGCTGTATAAAATTAGGTTTCCTGTTACTATTAAGTAATATGTAATCACACAAAACCGTCAATATTAATACATCCACCACCACTAAAAATATTTTGATTTAGAGTACCATAAATCTTACCTGAAGTGAGTTTCGTACAAAATTAATGAGATCCATTTTAAACAAACTGATCCACTGACCAATTTGATTAAGGACGGATCTCTTAAAGCCATCCATATTTAGTCGCAAGAATCCAAAAAATATATCATATGTTTCCCACTGGTGAACTTGGTCCTGTAAATCTATAAACTTATCCAGTTGCTCTTTATAAACTGAAAATGGTGGGTACTCTCCAGTTCCTATCGGCTTAATTCCAGAGCTTCCTTCTTGCTCCAATTCCGCGTCACGTTCGGCTAATGTCAAGTTGCGACCATATTTCTTGACTTCGCTTAAATAATTGTTTTTATCCCAAATCCATAAGTAGGAATAGACCATATACCCTTTACCATGAATGCGAATAGACTGTAAAGCCTGTTTAACTTTATTCATTATATCAGTACGCTGTTTACTGATTTCAGGTTTGTTCTCCAACTCATCTATGGGAAAAGTAGGTGAAATACATTTTATTAGTATCGATACGAACAGTTGGTGGTTTTGTGTTTTATATATTTTTGGTTATTTATATATTAGTAAAGTAAAAGTGGTTGCACATAAGACAAAGCAATCACGACACCAATTCTTTTACTTTTGCCAAGTGGGCGTAATCCCCAAAAAAAGGAACATTTCGGATAAGTAAGAGCCGCGAAGCCACAACTAGAAGTAGTCATTATTTTAACACTCCCTCAAACCGAGACACAGCGGGAATGTTATTCTGAACAAAATAGCTTTGACGTTTATTTATTTCCTGACTGACTGATCAACGCACTTGTTTTTGATTTTAAATAGTTTGATTTCGTGATGGAGGGTCTGCTCCATTTGATTTCGTCTTTATTCTGAATTCTTATTTTATACATGTTGTAAAGTAGCTTCTGGCCGGTCGCACACGCCGAGTGTAAGCCAAATGGCATCACCCGCCGCTGAAAAAGAGCTCTTCCGGGGACTGTAAATGCCGTACATTCCCGACTATCGGCTGCCATCGGTATCTGCCAGTACCCGAACTTCAAATCCAGAGTGGAGATGAACCGGGCGTAACGCAACCGCTCAAGGATGTGATTAATCTCGGGAACAGGATAAGCATCTGGGACAGAATAATATATTGATTTTTTAAGGAAATGGAGTTTCTTATGCAGTAACTTTTATATTACATTCATAATTTTTAAATATTAAGGGACGAGCATATAGATCGAAGTGTGTACGTACAAATTCTAACAAATCGCCTAGCAACTTATATCCGAGCTCGATCTGCGAACACTTGAGCGGTCCCATTCTTTGTTAGATCCACCACTTATCAAAAAGAGACAGTAAAGAAGAGGTAGATCAGCAAGTAGCTTGCTTATCACTGGAAACTTTCAAAAAGCTTCGTGCTTGATATGCCCCGAAAAATCCGAAGCTGTGTACAGCCACTTCACGTTTAATTACTATGATTTATGTGCGCTCAAAATATGCGTCTTGCTTGTTCTGCTGTCGAATTGAAAAAGAACGCAGCGTGAAAATCGGAACATTTACTTCCCTTCAATTTCAGCAAAGTCACAAATACAAACACAATTATTATTCACTACATCTAAATTATAACGGTGTGGCCTGATCTATTAAGTTTTTCTTCATTCTCATGTAAATGCTCGTACAAAATGATGTCAACTCTTCTGTTAATTGCACAATCGCACCTGTTAGCTCAACTTGTAAATTCAATGAGGTAATTTCCTCGTAAAATTCACTAACACATGCGTACATACAGGGCTTCTATCCGTACTTATGTACACAGAGACTGCAGGAAACTGTTACGGCTGCCTTGTAAAATGAGAAAATTATGTTCAATTTAATGCAGTCTGAAAGATCAGCTGACTTTTCATATTTTACATCTAAGTGGCCACATATGTCAAGGCCAGCTGGATCGGACCACTATATCATATAGCTGCCATAGAAACGATCGGTCGAAAATTATTTTTAATGGAAAAACATCTAATTTTTTAAGATATCTTGACCACTCGACATTTATTAGTTTCATTTTAAGGTCGGACCACTAAATCATATAGCAGCCAAAGGAACGATCGGTCGAAAATTAAGTTGTTGGTTTTTCAAGATATCTTGACCAAACTTGGCATTTATTAGTTGTACTATACTCCTCATATATAGGCAAAATCCTATTAAGATCGCACTACTATATCATATAGCTGTCATAGAAATGATCGGTCGAAAATTAAGTTGTATAGAAAACTGTTTTGTCATTCAAGATAGTTTGATTAAACAGGGCATTTAAAGTTTTCACTATGATCTCTTCACGTTTGTAAAATCTTATTTACTTCGGACTACAATATCACATATCTGCCCATTGGAACGATGGGTCGAAACTAGGTTTTTGGTCTGATTTACCCACCTCATTTATTTTCACTGAGGCAAGGTCTTGGCAAAATCTATTATTATTATTATTACTGTTAACTGCAAGATCTTTGTATTATATCATGGACAACTAAAGACCCAATTTTTTGCCCCAATAGATGTATCCAAAAAAATTTGTGTTGGCATTTCAATCCTGCGCTTCTCAGATGGGTGGTATGTTGGTAGCAAGTGTCAGAAGCAGGTGTCATCCACAATGGTCGCCATGTAATGTATTTAATTATATGTTTGGATTGATAACACAAGCTTATCGGAGAGGAAGTGTTGTAGCATCTCGAGCAAGAGACCTTAAGGTGTGACCATGACGAATGGGAATGGGGACTCAGTTTGCGAACTGAGGCTGAGTGTGGCTTCGTATGCGTTCTTAGATCTGCTCTCTCTCTCTCTCTCTCTCTCTTGTGGCGGTTCTGTGTTACCGGCGTGTCGTAACGTTGGTCACGTGTGTGTATTTAAGAGACAATAATGAGCAACAAAGGCAACGAAGACTCGCTGTATTCGCCATAACTGAGTACGGAGCAATAGAATCCGAACGATCAAGCGACCAACAATGATGACCTGCAGAGAGATGACATTAATTCTCCGACATCAGAAGTGGGACTAGCCCCTAACCAAATTTCTTCAATGGATGTCTTTGTTAGGCAGCAAAACTGGAATTTTCTGGAACTGGTTAAGAGGCTACAGATGCCTGCGAGTGAGTTACAATATACCAGCGAGATTTGCTTGCCGAAATATGATCCGGATATTGCTGGGGTAGATGCCACGCAGTGTTGCGCTCGACATAACTTTACGAGCAAACCCATTAAGTGACAGCGCTCTTATATTAGCGTTGAGTAAAGCTTTGGAAAGCGCATCAGCCAAGTGGTTATCACAAATATGCTACCCATTGTTTGAGCAGCGATTCGAGACATCGGAGAAGCCAGCTCGTTATTACTTACTTATTACTTACTTATAATTTTGCACAGTGCAAACGAATATATTTGTGCAACCACATAGTACATACATCCGATAAATAAATCCACAGATGATATGTACTATGTGTGTCCACATATAATATCCTTAGTGCACAATCCAATATTCAATAAAATAAATAACACAGCAATATTATAATAATAAATTGTAATTCCAACCGGCATATGTGCGTATATACATACATACACACACACATTTAAAAACAACAGCTGCCGAACTGCATTTCTGCTTACATGTTTGTAAGCAATTCAACACAGTCAAATATAATTATTGTTATTCCTAGACGCACAAATAAAAAAACGGCAATTATAATTAATATAATATTATATTTTTTTTTGTTACCAAATCAAATAAATTTTGATTTAAGCACAATTATTTAAATCTTCCGCAATTTCAATCGAATTATAAACTCTATATTTACCTGTATCGGCATTCCAGTGTTTCCTTGTTTCAAGCCTCGCGATCTCTACTACTAGAAGCGAGCACCTTTGCTTACCTCCCCAGTCGCTTCCGCCTGGTATGCCAACAAGGGAATTGTTAAAACACCTCTTAGTTCGAGGCCAAGTCCACTAATAAAAATCATCCGCCCGCCGTCTAAATCTAAAACTAAGCATCCCTGACCACTGCAGTCGGACGCACTAAGGCAACCATTAGCACAAGATCTAGTCAACTTATTCATGTTTATTGCTGTCACTGATCGGCCGTCAGTTTGAGGCAAAAATAAACACTCCTGGAGGCTCTGACCCGACTCTCTATACGTGTCAGGTCCGTCGGGACCTAGTGCGAGCCTTGTGGGACAAGGTCGAAAAAGAGTACGAGGCCGGCTCAACAATAATCTCGGAAGCCGGTTCAATGGAAACCATTTCAGTTATGCAGTCCAAGTACGACTTTTTTTACGACTTTTGTTAGCGAGCAAATCGATACCGGTAACGCCCGCAATAGACCATCCGCTCAGTCCACCATTCCGACATATGTTCCCACCGCGTGTCGCTTACCTCCTTGCGACACAGAAATCTTCAGCGAAGATTACATACGTTGGCCCACATTTCGATACCTCTTTACCGCAATTTTCATAAATAATCCTAGGTTATCAGAGGTCGAGAAATTATTCCATCTCAATGGGAAAACCAGCGGTGAGGCTCAGGCGATTGTATCGAAGTTACCTTTGACTAACGATGGCTTCCGATCAGCCTGGGCCAATCTGACAGCGTTTTGAGAACCGAAAATTGTTATTCAACAGCCAGCTCAAGATTCTTTTCAACCTGCAGCCAATCTCCCAAGAGTCTGGAACGGCAATTAAGAAACTTTAGAGCACCATTGAAGGTTGCTTAACAGCTCTGGAGTTATCCGAAATCAACATAGAAAACTGGGACTGTATCCTCGTGAAAAAACGACTTCTCATCTTGGCTTGAGATGGACGCCTTTCTCTTAGAACGCAATCGCACTCTAGAAGCGATAGAAGAGCTTAAGCCAAGCGCAAATACTCCAGCGCACTCCAGAATTGTTCGAACAGAACCTCCTACCACTAAAAGGCTTAACTTATTTGAGAATAAGGTCGCTAACAAGCCGCAAGCCTGCAAATTGTGCTCCAGGGAGAATCACCCTATCCCGTCAGCGAACGGGCAACTTACATCAAACAGCAAAAACTATGTTTGAACTGTTTCGCTAGGGGTCATCAGTTAAGGGATTGCACAAGTGCTCACAATTGTTTTACGTGCAAGGGTCGTCACAATACGCTCTTGCATCGTAGTGACACTCCACAATTGAGCCCTACAGTAGTCTCCATGCCACAAGCAACAGCTCCCTCCAATCAATCCATACAGTCCACTCCATCCCAACAAACGAATGTTCACAATTATGTTGGAATTAACACCCACGGTGTTCTCCTAAGTACGGCTGTTATATATGTTCGCCATTTGGGTGTAAATTATACAGTTTTCGGACTGATTGACTCGGGATCAGTGGCAAGATTTATTTCCGAGCGACTCTTCCACCTGATAAAGCTGCCGTACATATCTGTATAGGCAGAAGTATCGGGATTAAATAAATCTGTTGTAGCCCAGCCTCGCAAGCTCTGCCATTTCAATATTGGCTCTCCCTCAAAGCCTAGTATTCAAATCGAGGCATCAGCCTACGTCCTACCACATTTGGCAGGAAATCTACCATCATGTTCGATCCCCCTTTATTGACAATTCTTTCAAAACTCCAGTTAGTTGACCCTAATTTCCACAAGAGTTCGCTGATAGATGTGCTGATTGGCGCTGATATCCTACCGTCCATACTAACAGGCGGCTCCCATCCTAATATATGTGGCACGTTACTGGGCCAGGGAACTATTTTCGGCTGGATTTGAACAGGCCCGGTTTCTAGAACCGAATCCACCGCAATCTCGTCATTCTCGACTCGAATATCTGTCTCTCAAGAAGAGCAATTAGACATCATTCTCATAAAATTTTGGGATGTGGAGGACATTCCAGTCAAACTGGTAAAGAGCTCCGACTCTTTCTGTGAGAGTAATTTCATCCGAACAATAACAAGGAACGAGAATGGCAGATATGAAGTCACCCTACCTTTCCGGGAACCTAACCGCATAGACTTAGGACATTCAAGATCTATCGCACTAACTCACTTTCTAAAGATCGAGAATCGTTCAAAAAGAAATCCTCCTTTGAGAGAGCAGTACGTCTCCGTGATTCGAGAGTTTTTCGACTTAGGTCATATGACACAAGTCTCTCCAAACAGCAACCCCAATAATTTTTACTTGCCGCATCATGCTGATTTTAAGCCAGACAGCACCACAACAAAGGTTCGCGTTGTGTTTAACGGCTTCAGCCCGTCCTCCCAATGGCAAAAGTCTAAATGATATCCACCACACGGGACCAGTCACATTAAAGTGGCGATTCTACCGCTACGTTTTCAATGCCAATATAACTAAGATGTATTGGCAAATCCATGTCGATCCATGACAAACGCCCTACCAACGAATACTATTTCGCAATGAGAACGAAGAACTTTTCGACTTCGAACTCAATACAGTTACCTTTGGGGTAAACTGTGCTCCATACCTCTCAATCCGGGTCCTCCATCAACTTGATCGTGATATACGAGAACATATGACACAGCTCTCCAAACATCCCATCCCATCCGATATAATTGAAAATTATATGTATGTCGATGATGTTCTAGCAGGGGTACACACGAAGCAACAAGCGATTTCAGCCATGCAGAACTCCGCATAGCACTCGATAGAGCCGGGTTCCCTCTGAGAAAGTGGACATCCAACACAAGGGAAGTGTTAAAAGGAATACCAAGGGACCACTAACTGTGTGCGGAATTCTTAGAAATTGAAGAGACCGGCGTCGCTAAAACGCTAGACACTCGATGGCAAGCCACAACAGACCAGTTTTTCTTTGCTCCGTCCAAAATGGTATCTCAGCCTTCGCTCACTAAACGTGAAGTACTACCACAGATTGCGAAATTGTTCGATTCTGCTGGATGGCTAGCACCTGTGATAGTTCGAGCAAAGATTTTCATGCAAGAGATCAGGCTCCAAGAACTGTGGTGGGATGATTCCCTGCCTGAAGATATCGTTCAACATTGGCTCGACTTCCTAACCGACTGTCCGTCTCTCGAAGAGATCCGTATTCCAAGATGGGTGGATTTTCAGCAAAAGGCAAAGGTGCAGTTTCACGGCGCAGTTTCTACGACGCGTCCCCGCGCGATAATGGTGCTGCACTTTATTTGCGCGTCGAGATCAACGGTATCACTACCACGCTTAGATCTGCGTGGCGCCGTTCTTCTTTCCGAGCTCACCACGGCTCTTATTCCTTAGCTCCCCATCCAGAGTAGAGAAAATTTCAATTGGACAGACTGCACTATTGTTCTTGCCTGTTTGGATAAACCTCCATGCAAATGGTCTACCTTTGTGGCTTTGTAGCCAAGATAACATCAACCAAGGAAAACCATTGGACAGCACTTTGTGGTGGCATGGACCGGAATGGTTACAGCTACCACAAAACCAATGAACAGTTCCTGTTACGGTACTTGAGACAGAGATTGAACAACGCGCAGTTAAGTTCAATGCCCCACAGCTACCCTCCTATAACCTTCTGGAACGATTCTCCAGATTCGACAAGGAATTGCGAGCTATCGCATATGTCTGTCGAATAATGCAGCGCTGTAGAAACCCAGCGATCCACTTTCTCGCCAAGCTCCGTAATGAAGAACTTACGAGAGTTCAGTTCCGACTTATCGAGTATACTCAACGCCAAGCTTATCCTAATGAGTATAGCTGTTTGCTCGAGAAGAAACCAATTCAAGGATCAAGCAGCATTCGCAATTTAACCCCTTTCATCGATCAAAGGGGTATTCTGCGATCCTGTGAGAGCGTCAACCTCGTTAGGCTGTGATGAGCGAATCCCCATAATCATTCCGGCCAATTTTGATTTTTCACGCCTCCTGGTCCGATTAACCCACCTCATTTTTTTTCACGGAGGCAATCAGTTGGTAATGCTCCTCATAAGAGCCAAATACTGGATCCCAAATCTCAACGTCCTGGTAAAATCTATCATAAACTCCTGCAAGGTCTGTGTAATATACCGTAGACAACTCCAGACCCAACTTATGGGCGAGCTCCCAAGGGCGAGAGCAACCTTTTCCCGACCCTTCACACACACGGGTGTAGACTTGGCCGGACCTTTCGATATTAAAAGCTACATTGGTGGAGCATGCAAAATTACCAAGGGTTATGTCTGTGTCTTCGTTTGTTTCAGCACAAAAGCAATCCATTTAGAAGCCACCACAGATCTAACCACGGAGAGATTCCTGGCCGCATTTTCGCGATTTATAACAGGACGTGGCCTTCCACAACAGATGTACTCAGATAATGGGAAAACATTTGTGGGAGCGTCATCCGTTCTTTCGAGAGATTTCTTGCAAGCGCACATAAGGTGCACTTGGCCAGGGAGTATCCCAATGCGCCTGTTTTGTTTTGTTGGGTATGTGGGCACCGGGGCAGAAGTAGCCAGGATTGTTGTCGCCGCACGGAGGCGGCAAACGGGCAACGGCATCGCCCAGGTCAGGGTCGGGTTGACGCCGACACACACACGGGAGTATCCCCAGCTTAAGGTGGAGGGTGGCCGGATCGTCGCCACGGAGGAGATTGGCGGGCGGGCGATGCCGGCTGCTATCGATACAGGGGCCACTCGTAGCTTCATGAGTGAAGACTGCGTACGCAAGTGGGTGATTCGGGGGAGACTGAAGAACGTACAGGCGCGCATTCGTCTGGCAGATGTGTCTACGCTCGAAGTAGGGAACGCCTTGAGGATACACGTCGACCTAGCGGAAAAGACGGTCAGCTTGTTAATGGTTATCATTCCCGCAATGCTGGACGACGTCATCCTGGGGATGGACTTTTTGGGTGCGATGGGCACTACGATACGCTGCGGCAAGGCGGAGCTGGTCCTAGAGGCAGAGACGTCTCCGGCGGCGGGGCCTGGAACCAAGAAAAAGCCTAAAGAAGGCCTTTCGCACCAAGTAGCGCGAATGCCTGCTCGGCAACCGATGGCAGAAGAGACGAAAAAGAAAGGGCAGCACCTGCTTGGCAACAGAGGATACCAAGAGGGAGCCGAAGAAAGGCCTCCTAGGTCATGAAAGGGAAGCACCTGCTCGGCAACAGAGAGGATACCAAGAGGGAACCGGAGGAAGGGCCCCCCAGGTCAGGAAGAGGGAGCAACTGCCCGGCAACCGATGGAAAGAGGAAGGGAACGTCGAAGGGGTCTCACGCAGAATTGGACCAAGCGCTTAAAGAGTCCAAAAAGCGACGAGTAGTCTTTCAGCGACAGGTCTACGCTGGTCATGGGGGTGGCAGGTAACAGAGGGATTAGGAGCAATGGCTAGAATCCATACGGAAACTGGGGATCAGGAGCGACCCGAAAGAAGCGAGACGCAAAGCAAACCCAGCAACCAAGAGGCAGAGTGGCCAGCGGATCTGGAGTCGGAACAAGCCATTAAAACAGTGATATTACCCAAAGAATCCGGCCATGCAGAAGATGATTGACGAACAGGTAGCTGAGCTGAACCGTGCAGGTCCGCACAGCGCCCCAATCGGCTTAGTCAAAAAGAAGGCTGGCGAATGGCGCATGTGCATTGACTACCGACAACTCAACGCGCATTCAGTCCCAGATGCTTATCCTGTTCCAAGGATTAATCACATCCTTGAACAGTTGCGTCAAAGTACGGTTCATTTCCACTCTGGATTTAAAGCACGGGTACTGGCAGATACCGATGGCAGCCGATAGTCGGGAATGTACGGCTTTCACAGTCCTCGAAAGAGATCTTTTCAAATAGCGGTTGCGTTCGCCTACCTACGGCCCTCATAGGGTCGTCAAATTCATATCCCCTAATACTGTGCGCCTAGTGGGGCCAGGCGAACGAAAGAAGAGGGTGGCCAATATCTCGCAGCTGAAACCGTTTTACCAAGAGATTACCGAAGACGGAGGGGAACCGGACCCAATGGACGTGGAAGAAGAACGTGCGCTGCAGACCTAACTGAATAACAGTAGAATAAGCTAAGCACAGAAAAAGTAGGTTCCACGTATTGTGAGCTGCACTGCCAGGAAAGGGAATAACATAAGCAACGAACAGGCGATTAGTTAGTTGAAAACGTCGCCGAGGAAGCGCGTGTATCGTCGTCGAAGTAAGGGTGGGTTGTGAGGCGGCCACTAAGGTAGCCATCCCACAGTTCATAATTATAGTTATAGGATATAAATATTGTATAGTAGGTAAACATTGTATTAGTAATAAGAATAATTAAGGCAATGTGACGAGGTATTGAAGCTAATTAAGGGCAAGCAGTCCAGTTGCTCATCGGTTACTCAACACTGCCTTCGAGAGATCAGCTTCAATTCGGCGGCGCAGAGCGAAAGCTCCGAAGCGAGGCTGCGAATGCTCGCGGCGAAGTTGAGCGGACGAGGCATACGCACGGCTTGCTAGCGAGCGAGCGCGAGTAATAAGGAAGAGGTGTACAGCGGAGCGCTAGGGCTCCGAAGCAGTGCCGGGTCCCTGTTTACCAAACTCTGTAGGTTAGAAGTGAATAAAACTAGTGAATAAAGTGAATGAAATTAAAGTAACGAAGGGAAAATGCAGACTTTCATGTCCTCAGGCGGTCACCTACCTGTGCTAAACATCGGAAATATCCGACGTTCACCCTACCCTAGAGGGCTACTGTGGTTGGTGTGAAGCTAAGGCCCAGCAGTGCAGGAGGCGCGAGGCTGTTGCTCGCTAGTGCAGAAGATTTAGGATGTGGAGGACATTCCAGTCAATCTGGGAGTAATTTTAACCATACATCAACGACGAACGAGAATTACAGATATATAGTAACCTTCCATTCCGGGAACTTAATCACATAGACTTAGGAAATTTAAGATCTATTGCACTAGCTCAGTTTCTAAAGGACGAGAATCATTTTAAAAGAAATCCTCCTTTGATAGAGCAGTACGACTCCGTGATTCGAGAGTTTTTCGACTTAGGTCATATGACACAAGTCTCTCCAAACAGCAACCCCAAAAATTTTTACTTGCCGCATCATGCTGATTTTAAGCCAGACAGCACCACCACAAAGGTTCGCGTTGTGCTTAACGCCTCCAGCCCGTCCTCCAAAGCAAAAGTCTAAATGGTATCCTACACACGGGACCAGTACTCCAATCTGATCTGAGGATTCAGATACTAAAGTGGCGATTCTACCGCTACGTTTTCTATGCCAATACAACTAAGATGTATTGGCAAATCCATGTCGATCCATGTCATATGCCCTACCAAGGAATACTATTTCGCAATGAGAACGAAGAACTTTGCGACTTTGAACTCAACCTCGCAATCCGGGTCCTCCATCAACCGTCTCGTGATATACGAGAACAATGTCCTATTGCATACGATATAATTGAAAATTATATGTATGTTGATGATGTTCCAGCAGGGGCACACACGAAGCAACAAGCAATTTCAGCCATTGCAGACAGAGTCGGGTTCCCTCTGAGAAAGTGGATATCCAACACAAGGGAAGTGTTAAAAGGAATACCAAGGGACCACTAACTGTGTGCGGATTTCTTAAAAATTGAAGAGGCCAGCGTCGCTACAACGCTAGGCATTCGATGACAATCCACAACTGACCAGTTTTTCTTTGCTCCGTCCAAAATGGTATCTCAGCCCTCGCTCACTAAACGTGAAGGACTACCACAGATTGCGAAATTGTTCGATTCTGCTGGATGGCTAGCACCTGTGATAGTTCGAGCAAAGATTTTCATGCAAGAGATCAGGCTCCAAGAACTGTGGTGGGATGAT
Source organism: Drosophila virilis (assembly GCF_030788295.1). Lineage (NCBI taxonomy): Eukaryota > Metazoa > Arthropoda > Insecta > Diptera > Drosophilidae > Drosophila > Drosophila virilis. The sequence continues at coordinate 39,362 of NW_027212868.1, read as the reverse complement.
TCCCTGCCTGAAGATATCGTTCAACATTGGCTCGACTTCCTAACCGACTATCCGTCTCTCTAAGAGATCCGTATTCCAAGATGGGTGGATTTTCAGCAAAAGGCAAAGGTGCAGTTTCACGGCGCAGTTTCTACGACGCGTCCGCGCGATAATGGTGCTGCACTTTATTTGCGCGTCGAGATCAACGGTATCACTACCACGCTTAGATCTGCGTGGCGCCGTTCTTCTTTCCGAGCTCACCACGGCTCTTATTCCTTGGCTCCCCATCTGGAACGATTCTCCAGATTCGACAAGGAATTGCGAGCTATCGCATATGTCTGTCGAATAATGGCGCTGTAGAAATACAGCGATCCACTTTCCCGCCAAGCTCCGTAATGAAGAACTTACGAGAGTTCAGTTCCGACTTATCGAGTATACTCAACGCCAAGCTTATCCTAATGAGTATACAACACTCGTGTTGTGCGTTGGGAGCATACTCCGTCTACGGGTTCCAACCGTGCTCAGGGAAGTGGCGTAGATTTTTTGCTCCCTAACACACTCGACGCGTCAGGTATAATAAAGAAAAAAAAAGTAGACAGAGTAAAGGTATGACAGAATAGGAGTACACCCGCAAACTATAACCACGATTCAAACAATACGTACAATTCGATATGTTGGCTTATTGCCTTTTGTTCTTTCACACAGTACCCGCTACTTTAGTATGATCCAACGATTCAGCCTATGTAAATCTGAGTGAGGGTGCGCACTGGTTAGCTATCCACCAGATCTGCGCTCAAGAATGTCCGGGAACCGATAGCTCGAACACGTGGTCAGGTTGGTCTGCCTGTGCGTGCAGCAAGAACTATTGGTTTGCGAGGTTCAAAGCTTATCTGCAGATACTCAGATGCTGCTGAAATCTTGGTTCGGCCTAATACCCTTTCAGGCCCAACCTTTTCATAATGCTTGTAGTGCTTTGCTCGCATCTAAGAAGCACAGGGAAAATAGTTAATGCCGAGCTTGGTCAAGATATCTTGATAAACCAAAAAGGTTTTTAATCAAAAACCTAGTGTTCGACTCATCGTTCCTATGGCAGATATATGATATAGTAGTCCGATGTAAATACGATTTTACAAAATGAAGGGTGAAATCTTAAAATGCCGTGAAATCTAAAAAATACAACAACTTAATTTTCGACCGATCGTGCCTATGGCAGCTATATGATATAGTGTACCGATCTTAATAGGATTTTGCATTTATATGAAGAGCATAGTAAAACTAATAAATGGCGAGTTTGGACTAGATATCTTGAAAACCCAAATGTTTTTTTCTAACAACAACTTAATTTTCAACCGATGCCGATGCCATAGGAACGGCAGATATGATAAAGTTGTCCTATCTTGATACGATTTTGCCTTTATATGAGGAGTAAAGTAAAACTAATAAATGCCGTGCCGTGTTTATTCATAAACAACTTAATTTTCGATAGATCGTTCCTATGGCAGCTATATGATATAGTGGTCCCATATTAAGAGGATTTTGCATATATATGAGGGGCTTAGTGAAACTAATAAATGCCGAGTTTTCTTGATAAAAAATGTATTTTCATACAAAAACTTGGTTTTCGACCGATGGTTCCTATGGCACCTATATGATATAGTGGTCCCATATTAATAGGATCTTGCATATATGAGTATAGTAAAACTAACAAATGGCGAGTTTGGTCTAGATATCTTCAAAATCCAAATGTTTTTTCATACAACAATTAAATTTTCTACTGATGGTTCATATGGCAGCTATATGATATAGTGGTCCGATCTTAATAGGATTTTGCATGTATATGAAGAGCATAGAAAAATAAATAAATCCAGAGTTTGGTTAAGATTTCTTGATGAACAAAATGTTTTTTATACAAAAACTTAGTTTTCGACCGATCGTTCCTATGGCAGCTATATGATAATGGTCCTATCCAGCTTGTTTTGACATATGTGCTGCGTGCAACAGAAAGAGGGACTTCTGCAAAGTTTCGTTAAGATAGCTTTGAACCTAAGAGACTAGCTCGCATAGAAACAGACAGACGGACGGACGGTCAGACTGACTGACAGACATGGCTATATCGACTCGGCGGTTGATACTGATGTCTCTTTCTATGCGTTACATATTTTACGACAAAATTATGATACCCTTTGCAAGGGTAATTTTAGAGGGGCAGCTCATAAATTACAAAATTGCCTCATATATCCCCGTACTTTTTCATAATTTTTCATACTATAATGTTCATTTGTTTGTAAAAGAGTTGTCAAAAGTTGAAGGTGAAATTGAGGTTCTACCTCTCAACAAAGAGAAATACATTTCTCTTTTAAAATACACATTCATTGCTATGCTGACAGATACCGAATTATAACCACTCAGAGCGACGCTGCCCATCAGGTCAAGCCGACAGTGTTCAAACCTGGAGATTTTGTTTTGGTCGAAAAGGAACCATGCAGCACGGGCACGTCACGCAAATAAGAGCCATATTTCAAAGGACTCTGTATAATCAGTGAAGTTTTGCCAAAGGACCGATATCATTATAAATCGGTGTATTCTTCAGACAAAATAAAACCATGGGACAGTTACCGCCAGAGAGCCCGAAGAGGATGATGACTCCGTTGATGACCAAGTAATCTGATATCGCGAGCACGCTTCGAATGTCAGGAAAGCCGAATATAAGCATCTGGCAATCTCAACCCATTGCCATTCACAGCGAATCGATTATTAGGCGAATTATCGAGTTTAGCATCACTAGAGAAAAAGCAGCAAACCAATTAAGATGGAGATCGGACGCTTCTTAAGAATCTAAGATATAAACAAATAATTGTGAAGTTAACGCACTAAACTATTCTACCATTTACTTATGTTTGTATATGCGTATCTCACTCAGTCGACATGACCGATTCTTACATTACATATATGTCGGCGGCAGGGGTATGTCTGTCGGCGGCAAAGGTATGTCATCCATGTTGATACTTCTGATGATTGACGCGGGTGCACAGCGAGTTCCGATCGGTTCAAATACCCAAGCTCAACTGACCATGTCAGCCTACGCACTCATGTCGTAAACTCACTCATGTCGTAAACTCACTCATGTCGAGTGTATGTAGCCATCTCTGTCTTACTCAAGACTCTTGGTATCTTACCATTGAACCTCACTCAGCAGCAGAGCGTCTCTGCCTCTGCTGCCGTGCTTTCGTTCAATATCAGCTAGTAAAGCAAAAGCAGGGATTTCCCCGAATCCCCGAATTCCCAGAATGCTACTGAGGAATGTACCCGCGTACAATTACTAGTAATCACACTGCGAGACGGCCTTCCTGACCTATCACACTGCGACACGGCCTTCCTGACCTATCACACGTCCTCGTGTGCTACATCCACCACCCATGTCCAAGTCACATACCAGACTCTTTTAATTATGATATCCCTTGTTTTTAATAACATTATTTTCTCTTACAATTTACAAACTTACAGAGCCGCTTACACAAACATTAACTGACAATTTTTCTTATCTAGGAAACACAATTTCCTTTTGTTTACAAACATAATACTTTTTCAACTTCATGATCTTATTCATATCATTTAATTCTAATCAGAAGTTTCCAATAATTCAGAATTTACATAACTTAGATTTGTCTCTCAGTTTCTCAATTTAATTTGGTGTGCACACTTACACCCAATGACCTTGACCCCCGCCATAACACTTCTCATCCCTGTGAGACAGCTGTTATGGTCGATTGGTTCGTTCCTCTCCTGGGAATCGCCATCACTTAGGCCATCGAATTCTTCGTTTAATTCGTTAATTATTTGTCTGCTTGGTAGCGCTCTTAGCCACTCATGTGAATATTTATACGTTCGCTTATTAACCAATGATTTTAGTTCATATCGATCGCCGTCTAAGACTTTGATCACCTCAAATGGACCTATAAATTTAGGGTCGAGCTTTGTCTGATGCCGTTCTTCGTTTTTCAGTAAAACATCACCTACGTTATGCTTCATAATCTTGCATTATTTTCGATTATTCCTTGGCTTGAATTCTAATCTGTTCTCTATCTACATCATTGTCTTCTTCGTTTATTAACAATAAACCAAAAGGCCTAGCTTCTTTTCCTATTAATAGCTCTAAAGCGCTAAACTTGGTGACTCGATTTGCAGTACAATACATGGTCAGTTGTGCTTCAGCCAATGCATCCTGCCATGATCTCTGACTCGTTTCAACTGCCGTCAGCATTCTCTTAAGTGTGCTCATCACGCGTTCAACCTGTCCATTTGCCCTACTAGCTCCGGTAGCGATCAAATGCAGTTGAACCTTTTGAGCGGAACAGAAATTGCGAAAGCCTGACCTTGGTCCGCTATTATTCTAGTTGGCAACCCAAATAGCGCCACAAACGATTTCACAGCTTTAATATAACTTTCAGTGTCTATATTCAGTGTGTGGTAAAAATAAACAAACTTGGTGAAGGCATCTACTAAAACAATGACGAATTCCTTCAAGTCGTTTTTGCCACTCATTTTACCCGCTATATCGATGTGTACTGTGTGCCATGGTATCTCTATCTTAGGAATTGGATGCAATTCTGCCTGGACCTTTCCTTTGGAGGTTTTTCTAGTTTGCACGTGATACAATTTTCCACAAATCTACGTACATACTTGGACATGTTCTCGAACCAGTAATATCCATATACCTTATCCAATGTTTTTTCCCATCACAAATGCATAACAGATTCATGTACGTGGTTGATCACTGCCCACCTAAACGCCCTTGGAATTACCGGCAAGCACCTTGTTTTACCATTTCTTTGTATTTTTCTAAGCAATATGCTGTGAGGCGGCTAAGGAGACCAGCCACCCCACAGTTTTCACGGCAAGGAGCCGTCATCCCTTTGGCCAAATTACGGCAAGGAGCCGCTGGCGGGACAACGCATTAATTTTCCTTAGTTATAGGTATTAATTATATTAGGTTAAGATCTTAGTGAAATAAGAGGCAAGGAGCCATCAGTAATATAAGCAGTTCGATTAGTAGCAAAGAGGCGAGGAGCCGCGAATATTATAATTGATTTAAATAGTGAATTTGAATTTAACCGCCGGCCGCCGTTGCAACCGTGCGTTGTCGATCGGTTGCTCAACACCGTCTTTGAGAGCGCACCTTCAATTCGGCGGCGAAGAGCGAAAGCTCCGAGGCGAAGTTGCGAAGGCTCGAGGCGAAGTTGCGAAAGGTCGCGGCGAAATTGAGCAGCCGAAGCGAGCGCATGGCTTGCCGGCGAGCGTGCCGGCACTTGTGATCGAACGTTAAGGGTGAGTAGAAGTGCTGCGCGAGATAAACGAAATCATAGATGGTATAGTGGAGCGCTAGGGCTCCAGAAAACAGTGCGGCAGGGTTTAGCTTAGGATTTACAATAAGGTCGGAAGGAATAAGAGTGAATAAAGTGCCAACGTTGTAATTATCTAGAAAGTATTGGATTATTCCCTGTTTCCTGGTAACCCGGCTTACCTTAACCTCGGAACTAACCGGTGTTCGACCTAACCTCGAACGAGGGGCATGCGGAACATGATTGTGGCTCCGGGGTGGGCATTGTCGGTCGGTGTTTAGGTAGTGGAGTTGGTGCGAGGCCACGGCCCGCTAGTGTAGTTGGTGCGAGGCCACGGCCCGCTAGCATAGTGGTTCGAGGCCACTGCCCGGCAGAAAGATAGGGGGACTAGGTAGTGGAGCTGGTGCGAGGCCACGGCCCGCTAGTGTAGTTGGTGCGAGGCCACGGCCCGCTAGCATAGTGGTACGAGGCCACGGCCCGGCAGAAAGATAGAGTGTTTAGGTAGTGGAGTTGGTGCGAGGCCACGGCCCGCTATGGTGGTTGGAGCGAGGCCACGGCCCGCTAGCATAGATGGTACGTGGCCACGGCCCGATGGTGTAGGTGTGTAGAGGTGGATCTGGGTTGGTTTGGTCAGGATACTGGATACAGGATACGGTCGGTCGTGAGAGTACAGCGCGCGCGCGCCAGTCGGGCGACGTCGAGACCACGCTCGCACACGGGTGCCCACACGCGCGCCGCAGTCGACGTCGGCGTCGAAGGACTGTTAAGGAGTCGCGGCAGCGGTTGTACAGTGGGGCGAATCCAACTCACGCGCGGTGAAAAGTTAAATTCGCGAGTACAGCTGTCGGGGGCAGTGAAATGGTCACCATTTAAGTGAATAATAATAAAATTACCTTTTATAAATAAAATTAATTAAACAAAAAAAAAAGAAAATAATAAAAAAAATAAAAAAAAAAAACAAAAAAATAAGAAAAAATATAAAAAGTGAAAAGACACCAACTCCAAGAAAAGAAGAGAGGAATAGTAAAGGGACCGACGGAACCCCTAGAACGGGAAGAGAGGGAAACAGCGACGTCGACTAGCAAGGAAGTATACAATAAAGGATGGAGGCAGGTGAGTGCCAAAACCCGGGGGTAGGCGTCCGCTGGATTCATCAACGACGCAAAGAGGAGTTAGTGCCGATCGCCCAGGAGTTTGGGCTGGAAAAGGAGGGGCGCGTGGAGGAGCTACGTAAGCGGCTGTCCACCTACGTGCAGGAGGGCGGTCATTCGACTGGGATTTGGGCTCGGCTCGCCGAGCTGGAATCCCAGTATGCTAAAACTCTTGAGCCGCCATCTTGGGGCGTCCCACCCGACTTTGGTGGACGGCCACGGCAAAAGTCGGAACCTGACCTCAGAAGCTCCCAGCTGTACGGGATTTTGCAGGCGCCCACCCCGAGTTTGACCGTCTCGTGCGTGGAGGCAGTTCCTGCTCTCGGTGGAAATGAAGACCGCCGAGCAACTGCGGTCAACGCAGAGGTGGGGAGGTTTTCTGTTGAACCGGATGGTGGTCCCTGCTACACTAGGCCGCACCATCCATCGGAGGCGAGACCTCTTCCTAATGTCCCGGAGCAAGTTCGGAAGTGGGGTATGAGGTACGATGGACGCTCCGACTCCCTTTGGTTCTTAGAGGACCTCGAGGAGCGCGCTATCACCTATGGTATAGCCCTCGACCGTATGCCCAGGGGAATGAGCGAGGTATTCTGCGATAGGGCTGCTCGTTGGTTTCTGAGCAGTGGGCTAAGGGATGTGCCGTGGGCCGTGTTTATGAGGGATTTCTTGGAGTTTTTCTTACCCCCTCGTTACTTCGAGAGGCTTGAGGACGAGATCCGATCCCGGAGGCAGCGCGTAGGTCAAGCGTTCAAGGAATATTTGATAGAGCTGAGGGCTCTTATGCACCACGCTAGATACGAGCCGGCACAAGAGCTGCATCGGATCTACGAGAACGCCGCTCCGGAATACAGGCTCTATGTACGACGGCAAGACTTTTCTACCCTATCCCAGCTAACTCAACTGGCCGTAGAATACGAGACCGTCGTGAGGCAGAGGGCGGAGTACTCAGGCAGCCAACCGTTCCGGTCTTCTCCCAGCGGATCCGGGACGACCGTTGTGGACAACAGGGTCTCCACCCCACCCGCTGCAACTGACGCAGAGACGGCCCATCAGATGATGAGCCAAGAGGCCGGAACGGATATGATCCGCGACGGGCGTATCGTAGGTGCGCACAGGAGGGGCATTTTGTCATGGAATGTCCCAACGCCCCTGTCTTATTTTGTTGGGTATGTGGAAGCCGGGGCCGAAGTAGTCGGGAGTGTTGCCGCCGCGCGGAGACGGGAAACGGGCAACGGCGTCGTCCGGACCAGGATCGGGTCGGCGCCAATACAAACGGAACGCACCAATAAGACACCCACTGAAGGTGGACGGTGGCCGGATCGTCGCTACGGTAGAGATTGACGGACGAACGATGCCCGCCACGATCGATACTGGAGCCATTCGTAGCTTCATGAGTGAGGATGGCGTACGCAAATGGACGATCCGGGGGGGACCTGCTCGGCTACAGAGGGACCCGGAGGAAGGCCTCCCAAGGCAAGGAAAGGGAGCACCTGCTCGGCTACAGAGGGAGCCGCAGGAAGGCCTCCCAAGGCATGGAAAGATAGCACCTGCCCGGCTACAGAGGGAGCCGGAGGAAGGCCTCCCAAGGCATGGAAAGGGAGCACCTGCTCAGCTACAGAGGGAGCCGGAGGAAGGCCTCCCAAGGCATGGAAAGGGGGCACCTGCTCGGCTACAGAGGGAGCATAGAAGGACAGGAGCGACTGCCAGAATCGAGCGGCCATGGAGTTCTGTCTGGAGTCGAAGTGATGCCAGGAGGAGGCGAGAACGGCATTGAAGGGGGTACAATTTACGAGTCGGAGTTTCAAGTCATTTTCGGGGTCCCTGGGTGTAGAGATCCAGTATACCGCCCCGTACTGTCCGTAAGAGAATCCCACTGAGTGGACTAACCGGACTGTAATGACCATGATAGCGCAATTTATTGACGGCCACTAGAGTTCATGGGATGAACTCTTGCCCGAGATCTCGCTGGCGGTCAACACGAGCGTGGCAGATTCAACGGGCTTTAGTCCCGCTTTCCTGATGCAGGGCAGGGAACCTCGATTACCCGCAGCTCTGTACGATCAGGTAACTCCGGGGTCCGCAACTAGTGCGCTCGACCCTAGGACAAAGGCGGATAGGCTAAAAGAAATTCTTGATATCGTCCACAGCAACCTCCAGCGCGTATCAAAGGACCAGGACAGGCATTACAACTTGCGGAGACGAGAGTGGCGGCCCTCGTTGGACTCGATGGTGCTGTTGAGGCTGCACCAGTTGTCCAACGCGGCCGAAGGTTTCGCCGCAAAGTTGGCACCCAAATTTGACCCAAATTTGCCCCTACAAAGTCGTCAAATTCATATTCCCCAATATTGTGCGGCTGGTAAAATCAGACGACCGCAAGAAGAGGGTGGCCAACATCTCACAATTGAAACCATTCTACAGAAAGACGATGAGCGACGAAGAAGACGAAGATCCAGGGCACGCAACTGCCCACGAGTAAGCGAAGGATGAGAGCAACACCCGTCGCCCAACGAAACTATTATGATTAAGCGTAGATAAAACTAAAGACATAATTCAGACTAGGCATAGTAAAGTGTAAGCCGCACTGATAAAATAGGGCATTAACAAATTAGTAAAGAGTAAGTTAACCAATAAGCTGAACTTTCAGATGGAACCCGAAGTTATCGTCATATCGTCAGACGAAAGCAACAGCAGCGGGGACACCGAGCCTTTCCCCGGGCCGGGAGCCGCAGGGCTATGCCACCCACCTTCTGGAGGTAGACCCGGGCAGCCAGTTTCCCAGGATAACGCTGAGGTACCTACCAAAAGTCCCCGTGGTAGCCAACAAACCCCGTCTGAACCCCGTAAAGCGCGAATGGGGGGGTGCCGAAGAGGGCCCCGGCGGAAAGCGCCGACGCAGCTGCCATCGTCGACGGAGATCCGCCAGGGGCAAGCGTCGCCGGAGTGGAGGCCATCGCCGACCCAGTCCCGAGGGAGCATCCTCGTCGGCCACGAAGAGGCTTCGCATGGAGACCGAGAAGCCCGAAGGATCGCAGCGGTGCGTGCCGCGTTCACCCCGCGAGCGCCAGGAGGGTCCTCCCCAGCTCGGGAAGGATAACCGCCGCTACCAGATCGCTTCTCGAGGAGGGCATCCCGAACCCTGGCCGATACCGTGTAGCATGCGTACATATGTATATACATACATATGAATAAGGCTGCAACACTTTGTTGTTATGCCAACAGAATGCAAACATAAGCAGCGACTTTGACGCAGCGCGCCTAACGCTAAGTGCCCTCTGCGCATATTCAAGTGCAGACGAAATATGATCCGCACTTGATAACAACGACCGCCCAAATAGCTAAGTCAGCGTTCTCACGCTTGACCGCCGCTGTGTATACATATGTGCGCGCATGACTCTGACTCTCTTGCTGTATATAATAAGCCTAAAAACCATGTATGTAAAACGGCTGCTCACTGTACGGTGGACAGCTCTAACTCCAAAAAAACATTGAATAAAGAACCATCAAGGAAGACTGACGTCTTTTCATCAGGGAACTATTATATGGTGACCATGACGAGACTGGATCAGCTTCTGTTTTAGCTGATCGAACCGCTGTATGTACTGTAACTATTGAAGAGGACGATGGAGGCAACAACAACAAGCAAAGGCGGAACAAAAACAAAAAAAAGCTGAGTGAGTAGAGTGTAGTGAGTGTTATGGGTCGCGGTGGCCGGGTTAAAAAATTGAATAAAGAAATTGCTCACATTAAGTGGCAATTATATTCACCCAAAGCCAACACACCGTGGAAAGCAACAGCAAGGCTACAGGCCATGCTTGACTTTTATCAGCAACAGCTGAAACAGATAAAAGAAAACCCTACACCACATACTCACTCAGTGAATATTAAAGTTGTTAATGACAAAACTATAACCACACCACCTCCCAAAAGCAAAGTGCCTCAGTACGTCAAGCAATGCCCAGCAGATTGCCCTGGACCTCTGGACAGCCCACACTGCAGATCGACTTGCCTGGTAAGGCAGTAACCTGTGCGAAGACCGGCACCGGTTCCGCCTGAGCCCATAGACCCAGAACAACAGCAGCTGAGAAATCAACAAGCGCGAGAGGCACCCTAGCCCCTTGAGCCTTCTAAGGGAGCGTCAGCGCAACCATACTGGTGATGACCAGCTGACGCGGAAGAACAGGAACAGCAGACACCAGCAATAATTTTAAAATATATATATATATTATATTATCGAATCAATTTATGTAAAATTGAGCAGAAAATCTTTTGCCTTAAAGCCACACTAAAAAAATTAGGCAGGTTGCTATGTAAAAACATATTAAATTTTTTTTACACGTCTCAGGCACTGGGTAAACTACCCAGTAGCAAACAAATTAATCCAAATCTTAAATTCCAAATAAATTTTAAATTATAAATGAAAAAAAATAATAAGTTTTCAGTTCAGTCAGTTTAATCAGAAATAAAAAATAAAAAAAAACAAATTGAATCAAATTAAAGCCATAGGCAGGCAAAATGTTCTATTTATGAATAGTAATGCAATAAGTAAGTTTTCCGAAGATTTTCTAATTGAATCAAATCATAATTCTGAACAGAACTCCAAAATGGGATTATTAGACGTTAAGTCAGTGGATTCCACTGCTAACGTTATAAATAAAGTTGAATCAAACAACACAGATTTAGAATTAACAAATATATTACTGGTAATCATAGTTGTTATAATGTGTGCAAATTGTTTTTATAAAATATATAAACTGCATAACAAATGCCTAAAGAAAAGATTCATGAGCCGAGCAAATGACTTGGACAAAATTTAAATTTGCACAGCACAAACAACAATGATTAATCATAATTGACAATATCATAATAACTATAAGATACCAATTAAACAAAATAAATAATAATGAACACACAGTATGATGAATAGTAAGAATATCCCAAAATAATCTTGAAAACCAAAGTAGCTTGTCAATATTATGGAATGACCAGAACTTTCTGAGCGGATCCAAAATATTAAAACGACATTTGAAAAAGCGTATAAATGTCTAACACAAAATAGACAAACGCATAAAAATACAGTTAATAGGCACTCCATAACATTGATCGACAGCTTTAACGAAGCTCGAATATTGATATATCAACATAAAGATGTATTAACCAATGAACATTGGTCAGAAACGTCAAGGTTGCTAATAAGACTGAGAAATAATATACAAACAGTTAAAGACAAGCATAATTTAAATTTAATACTACCTTCTATTTTGAATACACCCGCAAAGTTGGAACTCGGTGAAAACCTTGAAGTTCGGACTGAGGATATTCAATTAGAAGAAGAAGATTTAACAAATCTAACAATCCCTGCTGTTATCACACTGGATTCCAAAGATATTTTATCCGAAAGTGAAGAAAGTGCTGATAATAGCCGTATAATGGTTGACACAGCCGCTGCCCAGAGGGCATATATTAGGGAAATTGCACAAGCAGTCCCAGAATTTGACGGAAAGAAACCCCGTCTTGAAAAATTCTTAACGGCATTAAGACTTGTCAACTTAACAAAGGGAACTTATGAGGAAATTGCCATAGAGTTGATTAAATCAAAAATAACGGGCACAACCCTCAACAAAATAAAAAATGAAACCACAATAGATGGAATTATTGCAAAATTAAAAGCCGTAGTTGTCGGTGAAACACCCGCCAACATAAAGGCAAAAATGGACACTTTAACGCAGAAAGGCAAAACAGCCACTCAGTTCACAACTGAACTAGAAAATCTGCGACAGCTTCTTGAAGCTGCTTATATTGACCAAGGCATACCATCTGAAAATGCTGACACGCTCAGCACTACAGAAGCCGTTAACACAATGATTAGTAAAACTAGTCACGAAAGTGCGAAACCGTTATGGAGTCTGGTATTTTCACTACCATAGATGCTACCGTTAGTGCATACATCCGTACTAGTACAAGACTTACTGGTAGTGTGAATACAGTGATGTACTCTAAAAGAGGGAATAACAACTACCGCGGTTGTAACAATCGTGGTAACTATCGTGGTAGAGGTAATGGTAACTACCAAAACAGAGGAAATAATAACTACGGTAATCAGAACCGTAGAGGCCGAGGAAATGGAAACAACAATTCCAACCGAGGCCGAAACAATACAAACAATGTTAGAGTAACCCAGAACAATCAGGGAAACTCTCAACAACCCTCAGATATTCAGCAGTAGGAAATTATGCGGTTCATACCATCAATTTTAGTTTGAATATATTTGTAAACTTTTTCAATGTGAAGGCAAATAAAAAACTTGTATTTTTAATAGATACTGGTGCAGACATATCCCTGTTAAAGGAAATTTCTGATATCTTTCATGATATCCAAATAAATAAGATCAATATTCAAGGTATAGGCCAAGACATAATACAGTCCAAAGGACTGATTTCAATAGAGATAGACAAGTAAATACATAATTCCACACGATTTTCACTTAGTAGATTTGCATTTCGCAATACCTTGTGATGGAATAATAGGCATTGACTTCATTAAGAAATTCAATTGCCAGTTAGATTTCAAACCAAATGAAGATTGGCTCATAATGAGACCAAATAATCTAAATTTCCCAACTTATGTTCCAATAACATACAGTTCTGGTAATAATTCCATTGTTCTACCAGCAAGATCCCAAGTAGTCAGAAAAATTCACCTATCATCAGATGAAGATAGTGTACTAATTCCAAACCATGAAATTAAATAAGGCATTTATGTTGCAAACACAGTTGCAACAACCAAAAATGCAACTGTCCGATTACTGAATACGACCAGTACCAATCAAGTAGTAGATTAATGTCAGGTTTCATCAAATTGAACTCGAAAAAAGTTCAAGAGATATAACGTCTTTCTCAACAAGCAGTGGCTCGCGACGCTTCACGCGATTGCCATTCGGTTTAAAAATAGCACCAAATTCTTTCCAGAGAATGATGACTATAGCATGTTCCGGATTAGAACCTTCTCAAGCTTTCCTTTATATGGATGATTTAATAGTCATTGGTTGTTCCGAAACACATATGCTCAAAAACTTAACTGATGTTTTTGAGAAATGTAGGAAATACAATCTTAAATTACATCCTGAAAAATGTTCATTTTTCATGCATGAAGTCACAAGTTTGGGACACAAATGCACGGATAAAGGAATCTTGCCTGACGACAAAAAATACGACGTCATTAAAAATTACCCAGTTCCACATGATGCGGACAGCGCCAGACGATTCGTTGCATTCTGCAACTACTATAGACGTTTTATCAAAAATTTTGCCGACTATGCTCGTCACATAACAAGATTATGTAAAAAAGGTGTAGAATTCGAATGGACAGCTGATTGTCAGCATGCTTTCGAACATCTCAAATCGGCACTAATAAATCCGAATTTATTACAATACCCAGATTTCAGCAAAGAATTTTGCATAATAACAGATGCAAGTAAACAAGCATGTGGAGCAGTTTTAACTCAAAACAAAAATGGACTCCAACTTCCAGTCGCTTATGCATCAAGATCGTTTACTAAGGGTGAAAGTAATAAAAATACAACAGTACAAGAATTGGCAGCAATTCATTGGGCAATAACTTATTTCAGACCATATATTTATGGTAGACACTTTAATGTCAAAACAGATCACAGACCATTAACATACTTGTTCTCAATGGTAAATCCAAGCTCAAAGCTAACGCGTATGAGACTTGAACTAGAGGACTATAATTTTACAGTCGAATATCTGAAGGGTAAAAACAATTTTGTAGAGGATGCGTTATCAAGAATAACCATTCAACAGCTACAACAAATAAATTGATCAATAAAGAAAGTCACTACAAGATATCAAAGTAGACAAAATTCCTGCGCAGGAAAAGAAAAAATAGAATTGCCATGGCAATCTATAGAAAAAGCTTTAAAGCCCAACGTATATAAAGACATTAACAATGACGAAGTACGTAAAGTAGTGACCTTGCATGTAAAAAATATGTTATTTTTTTAAACATGGTAAGAAAATTACTGCAAGATATGATGTTAGCGATTTATATACCAATGGAACTCTTGACTTAGGTCAATTTTTCAAAAGGCTTGAAACGCAAGCCGGTATAAATAAAATCAGCCAACTCAAAGTGGCGCCGTGGGAAAATATCTTTGAACACGTTTCATTCGATAATTTCAAAAATATGTGCAATAAAATATTAATTTATTGTGAGTAGCGCTACTCAACCCGGTGACCCAAATAGAAACAATAAAAGAAAAAGAAGCTCTATTGTCTACGTTCCATGATGATCCAATACAAGGAGGTCACACAGGCATCTCTAAAACCTTGGCCAAGGTCAAAAGACATTATTATTGGAAAGGTATGACTCGAGATATTACTGAGTACATACGAAAATGTCCAAAATGCCAAAAATCAAAAGTGACAAAAAAAATAAAAACTCCTTTAACAATAACTGATACGCCAATACACGCTTTCGACAGGGTTATAGTAGACACCATTGGTCCACTACCCAAGTCTGAAAATGGAAATGAATACGCAGTCACATTAATTCGTGATCTGACTAAATATCAAGTCGCGATTCCAATTCCAAACAAAAGTGCTAACACAGTAGCAAAAGCGATTTTTGAGAATTTTATTCTAAAGTACGGTCCAATGAAGACGTTCATTACGGACATGGGAACAGAATACAAAAATTCTATAATAAATGATTGGGACGTATGGATCCAATATTTCGATTACTGTTTCAACACAACTCCATCTATGGCACATGACTATTGTCCATATGAACTTGTTTTCGGTAAAACAAACAATTTATTAAAACATTTTAATAGCACAGACACCATAGAACCTTTATATCCCGGCGGACCAGCATAATGGAAAGGCTGGACGGGATGGTCTTGCTGATGGCAGTCGAGGTCACGACTATGTTCGTGGAGGCACCATTCGCCCGGAACTCGCCACCGTACGCGGAAGAGCCTGCATCTCCGCCCCTCGCATCCCACTCGGCACAATCATCAGAGTCGACAACCCCAACCGCGGCCGGCGAGATGGACGAGGAAGAGTCCGCACCGTTCGGAACGGAGGAGCACACACCACCAGCGCAGGACGTGGAGGCGGTACGAGAAGAGATATCCCCGTCGGCCGGAGACGCGGAGTCGCCACCGACGGAGGTGCCGAACGGCATCCGCGCAAACGACGGGGAAGCAGACCCGCTGAGCCTCGACCCAGAACCCTTAGTGGGAGGGGACCCGCCCACGGAGGACGAGCCGGAATTCCGTCGCCGCATTGCCACCCACCGTCCCTAGGTAGACCCGGGCAGCCAGTTTCCCAGGATAACGCTGCGGTACATACAAAAAGTCCCCGCGGTAGCCAACGAACCCCGTCTGAACCCCGCAAAGCCCGAATGGGGGGGTGCCGAAGAAGGCCCCGGCGGAAAGCGCCGACGCAGCTGCCATCGTCGACGGAGATCCGCCAGGGGCAAGCGTCGCCGGAGTGGAGGCCATCGCCGACCCAGTCCCGAGGGAGCATCCTCGTCGGCCACGAAGAGGCTTCGCACGGAGACCGAGAAGCCCGAAGGATCGCAGCGGTGCGTGCCGCGTTCGCCCCGCGAGTGCCAGGAGGGTCCTCCCCAGCTCGGGAAGGATAACCGCCGCTACCAGATCGCTTATCGAGGAGGGCATCCCGAACCCTGGCCGATACCGTGTAGCATGCGTACATATGTATATACATACATATGAATAAGGCTGCAACACTTTGTTGTTATGCCAACAGAATGCAAACATAAGCAGCGACTTTGTCGCAGCGCGCCTAACGCTAAGTGCCCTCTGCGCATATTCAAGTGCAGACGAAATATGATCTGCACTTGATAACAACGACCGCCCAAATAGCTAAGTCAGCGTTCTCACGCTTGACCGTCGCTGTGTATACATATGTGCACGCATGACTCTCTCTGACTCTCTTGCTGTATATAATATGCCTAAAAACCATGTATGTAAAACGGCTGCTCACTGCTTTACGGTGGACAGCTCTAACTCCAAAAAAACATTGAATAAAGAACCATCAAGGAAGACTGACGTCTTTTCATCAGGGAACTATTATATGGTGACCATGACGGGACTGGATCAGCTCCTGTTTTAGCTGATCGAACCGCTGTATGTACTGTAACTATTGAAGAGGACGATGGAGGCAACAACAACAAGCAAAGGCGGAACAAAAACAAAAAAAAGCTGAGTGAGTAGAGTGTAGTGAGTGTTATGGGTCGCGGTGGCCGGGCTAAAAAATTGAATAAAGAAATTGCTCACATTAAGTGGCAATTATATTCACCCAAAGCCAACACACCGTGGAAAGCAACAGCAAGGCTACAGGCCATGCTTGACTTTTATCAGCAACAGCTGAAACAGATAAAAGAAAACCCTACACCACATACTCACTCAGTGAATATTAAAGTTGTTAATGACAAAACTATAACCACACCACCTCCCAAAAGCAAAGTGCCTCAGTACGTCAAGCAATGCCCAGCAGATTGCCCTGGACCTCTGGACAGCCCACACTGCAGATCGACTTGCCTGGTAAGGCAGTTACCTGTGCGAAGACCGGCACCGGTTCCGCCTGAGCCCATAGGCCCAGGACAACAGCAGCTGAGAAATTAACAAGCGCGAGAGGCACCCCTGCCCCTTGAGCCTTCTAAGGGAGCGTCAGCGCAACCATACTGGTGATGACCAGCTGACGCGGAAGAACAGGAACAGCAGACACCAGCAATAATTTTAAAATATATATATATATATTATATTATCGAATCAATTTATGTAAAATTGAGCAGAAAATCTTTTGCCCAATCAGAAGTGAGGCCCATAAAGCTACACTAAAAAAATTAGGCAGGTTGCTATGTAAAATCAAAATAAATTTTTTTTACACGTCTCAGGCACTGGGTAAACTACCCAGTAGCAAACAAATTAATCCAAATCTTAAATTCCAAATAAAGTTTATATTTTAAAATGAAAAAAAATAATAAGTTTTCAGTTCAGTCAGTTTAATCAGAAATAAAAAATAAAAAAAAAACAAATTGAATCAAATTAAAGCCATAGGCAGGAAAAATGTTCTATTTATGAATAGTAATGCAATAAGTAAGTTTTCCGAAGATTTTCTAATTGAATCAAATCATAATTCTGAACAGAACTCCAAAATGGGATTATTAGACGTTAAGTCAGTGGATTCCACTGCTAACGTTATAAATAAAGTTGAATCAAACAACACAGATTTAGAATTAACAAATATATTACTGGTAATCATAGTTGTTATAATGTGTGCAAATTGTTTTTATAAAATATATAAACTGCATAACAAATGCCTAAAGAAAAGATTCATGAGCCGAGCAAATGACTTGGACAAAATTTAAATTTGCACAGCACAAACAACAATGATTAATCATAATTGACAATATCATAATAACTATAAGATACCAATTAAACAAAATAAATAATAATGAACACACAGTATGATGAATAGTAAGAATATCCCAAAATAATCTTGAAAACCAAAGTAGCTTGTCAATATTATGGAATGACCAGAACTTTCTGAGCGGATCCAAAATATTAAAACGACATTTGAAAAAGCGTATAAATGTCTAACACAAAATAGACAAACGCATAAAAATACAGTTAATAGGCACTCCATAACATTGATCGACAGCTTTAACGAAGCTCGAATATTGATATATCAACATAAAGATGTATTAACCAATGAACATTGGTCAGAAACGTCAAGGTTGCTAATAAGACTGAGAAATAATATACAAACAGTTAAAGACAAGCATAATTTAAATTTAATACTACCTTCTATTTTGAATACACCCGCAAAGTTGGAACTCGGTGAAAACCTTGAAGTTCGGACTGAGGATATTCAATTAGAAGAAGAAGATTTAACAAATCTAACAATCCCTGCTGTTATCACACTGGATTCCAAAGATATTTTATCCGAAAGTGAAGAAAGTGCTGATAATAGCCGTATAATGGTTGACACAGCCGCTGCCCAGAGGGCATATATTAGGGAAATTGCACAAGCAGTCCCAGAATTTGACGGAAAGAAACCCCGTCTTGAAAAATTCTTAACGGCATTAAGACTTGTCAACTTAACAAAGGGAACTTATGAGGAAATTGCCAAAAAAATGCTGACACGCTTAGCACTACAGAAGCCGTTAACACAATGATTAGTAAAACTAGTCACGAAAGTGCTAAAACCGTTATGGAGTCTGGTATTTTCACTACCATGGATGCTGCCGTTAGTGCATACATCCGTACTAGTACAAGACTTACTGGTAGTGTGAATACAGTGATGTACTCTAAAAGAGGGAATAACAACTACCGCGGTAGTAACAATCGTGGTAACTATCGTGGTAGAGGTAATGGTAACTACCAAAACAGAGGAAATAATAACTACGGTAATCAGAACCGTAGAGGCCGAGGAAATGGAAACAACAATTCCAACCGAGGCCGAAACAATACAAACAATGTTAGAGTAACCCAGAACAATCAGGGAAACTCTCAACAACCCTCAGATATTCAGCAGTAGGAAATTATGCGGTTCATACCATCAATCTTAGTTTGAATATATTTGTAAACTTTTTCAATGTGAAGACAAATAAAAAACTTGTATTTTTAATAGATACTGGTGCAGACATATCCCTGTTAAAGAAAATTTCTGATATCTTTCATGATATCCAAATAAATAAGAAGACCAATATTCAAGGCATAGGCCAAGACATAATACAGTCCAAAGGACTGATTTCAATAGAGATACAGACAAGTAAATACATAATTCCACACGATTTTCACTTAGTAGATTTGCATTTCGCAATACCTTGTGATGGAATAATAGGCATTGACTTCATTAAGAAATTCAATTGCCAGTTAGATTTCAAACCAAATGAAGATTGGCTCATAATGAGACCAAATAATCTAAATTTCCCAATTTATGTTCCAATAACATACAGTTCTGGTAATAATTCCATTGTTCTACCAGCAAGATCCCAAGTAGTCAGAAAAATTCACCTATCATCAGATGAAGATAGTGTACTAATTCCAAACCAGGAAATTAATGAAGGCATTTATGTTGCAAACACAGTTGCAACAACCAAAAATGCAACTGTCCGATTACTGAATACGACCAGTACCAATCAAGTAGTAGATTAATGTCAGGTTTCATCAAATTGAACTCGAAAAAAGTTCAAGAGATATAACGTCTTTCTCAACAAGCAGTGGCTCGCGACGCTTCACGCGATTGCCATTCGGTTTAAAAATAGCACCAAATTCTTTCCAGAGAATGATGACTATAGCATGTTCCGGATTAGAACCTTCTCAAGCTTTCCTTTATATGGATGATTTAATAGTCATTGGTTGTTCCGAAACACATATGCTCAAAAACTTAACTGATGTTTTTGAGAAATGTAGGAAATACAATCTTAAATTACATCCTGAAAAATGTTCATTTTTCATGCATGAAGTCACAAGTTTGGGACACAAATGCACGGATAAAGGAATCTTGCCTGACGACAAAAAATACGACGTCATTAAAAATTACCCAGTTCCACATGATGCGGACAGCGCCAGACGATTCGTTGCATTCTGCAACTACTATAGACGTTTTATCAAAAATTTTGCCGACTATGCTCGTCACATAACAAGATTATGTAAAAAAGGTGTAGAATTCGAATGGACAGCTGATTGTCAGCATGCTTTCGAACATCTCAAATCGGCACTAATAAATCCGAATTTATTACAATACCCAGATTTCAGCAAAGAATTTTGCATAATAACAGATGCAAGTAAACAAGCATGTGGAGCAGTTTTAACTCAAAACAAAAATGGACTCCAACTTCCAGTCGCTTATGCATCAAGATCGTTTACTAAGGGTGAAAGTAATAAAAATACAACAGTACAAGAATTGGCAGCAATTCATTGGGCAATAACTTATTTCAGACCATATATTTATGGTAGACACTTTAATGTCAAAACAGATCACAGACCATTAACATACTTGTTCTCAATGGTAAATCCAAGCTCAAAGCTAACGCGTATGAGACTTGAACTAGAGGACTATAATTTTACAGTCGAATATCTGAAGGGTAAAGACAATTTTGTAGCGGATGCGTTATCAAGAATAACCATTCAACAGCTACAACAAATAAATTGATCAATAAAGAAAGTCACTACAAGATATCAAAGTAGACAAAATTCCTGCGCAGGAAAAGAAAAAATAGAATTGCCATGGCAATCTATAGAAAAAGCTTTAAAGCCCAACGTATATAAAGACATTAACAATGACGAAGTACGTAAAGTAGTGACCTTGCATGTAAAAAATATGTTATTTTTTTAAACATGGTAAGAAAATTACTGCAAGATATGATGTTAGCGATTTATATACCAATGGAACTCTTGACTTAGGTCAATTTTTCAAAAGGCTTGAAACGCAAGCCGGTATAAATAAAATCAGCCAACTCAAAGTGGCGCCGTGGGAAAATATCTTTGAACACGTTTCATTCGATAATTTCAAAAATATGTGCAATAAAATATTAATTTATTGTGAGTAGCGCTACTCAACCCGGTGACCCAAATAGAAACAATAAAAGAAAAAGAAGCTCTATTGTCTACGTTCCATGATGATCCAATACAAGGAGGTCACACAGGCATCTCTAAAACCTTGGCCAAGGTCAAAAGACATTATTATTGGAAAGGTATGACTCGAGATATTACTGAGTACATACGAAAATGTCCAAAATGCCAAAAATCAAAAGTGACAAAAAAAATAAAAACTCCTTTAACAATAACTGATACGCCAATACACGCTTTCGACAGGGTTATAGTAGACACCATTGGTCCACTACCCAAGTCTGAAAATGGAAATGAATACGCAGTCACATTAATTTGTGATCTGACTAAATATCTAGTCGCGATTCCAATTCCAAACAAAAGTGCTAACACAGTAGCAAAAGCGATTTTTGAGAATTTTATTCTAAAGTACGGTCCAATGAAGACGTTCATTACGGACATGGGAACAGAATACAAAAATTCTATAATAAATGATTGGGACGTATGGATCCAATATTTCGATTACTGTTTCAACACAACTCCATCTATGGCACATGACTATTGTCCATATGAACTTGTTTTCGGTAAAACAAACAATTTATTAAAACATTTTAATAGCACAGACACCATAGAACCTTTATATCCCGGCGGACCAGCATAATGGAAAGGCTGGACGGGATGGTCTTGCTGATGGCAGTCGAGGTCACGACTATGTTCGTGGAGGCACCATTCGCCCGGAACTCGCCACCGTACGCGGAAGAGCCTGCATCTCCGCCCCTCGCATCCCACTCGGCACAATCATCAGAGTCGACAACCCCAACCGCGGCCGGCGAGATGGACGAGGAAGAGTCCGCACCGTTCGGAACGGAGGAGCACACACCACCAGCGCAGGACGTGGAGGCGGTACGAGAAGAGATATCCCCGTCGGCCGGAGACGCGGAGTCGCCACCGACGGAGGTGCCGAACGGCATCCGCGCAAACGACGGGGAAGCAGACCCGCTGAGCCTCGACCCAGAACCCTTAGTGGGAGGGGACCCGCCCACGGAGGACGAGCCGGAATTCCGTCGCCGCATTGCCACCCACCGTCCCTAGGTAGACCCGGGCAGCCAGTTTCCCAGGATAACGCTGCGGTACATACAAAAAGTCCCCGCGGTAGCCAACGAACCCCGTCTGAACCCCGCAAAGCCCGAATGGGGGGGTGCCGAAGAAGGCCCCGGCGGAAAGCGCCGACGCAGCTGCCATCGTCGACGGAGATCCGCCAGGGGCAAGCGTCGCCGGAGTGGAGGCCATCGCCGACCCAGTCCCGAGGGAGCATCCTCGTCGGCCACGAAGAGGCTTCGCACGGAGACCGAGAAGCCCGAAGGATCGCAGCGGTGCGTGCCGCGTTCGCCCCGCGAGTGCCAGGAGGGTCCTCCCCAGCTCGGGAAGGATAACCGCCGCTACCAGATCGCTTATCGAGGAGGGCATCCCGAACCCTGGCCGATACCGTGTAGCATGCGTACATATGTATATACATACATATGAATAAGGCTGCAACACTTTGTTGTTATGCCAACAGAATGCAAACATAAGCAGCGACTTTGTCGCAGCGCGCCTAACGCTAAGTGCCCTCTGCGCATATTCAAGTGCAGACGAAATATGATCTGCACTTGATAACAACGACCGCCCAAATAGCTAAGTCAGCGTTGTCACGCTTGACCGTCGCTGTGTATACATATGTGCACGCATGACTCTCTCTGACTCTCTTGCTGTATATAATATGCCTAAAAACCATGTATGTAAAACGGCTGCTCACTGCTTTACGGTGGACAGCTCTAACTCCAAAAAAACATTGAATAAAGAACCATCAAGGAAGACTGACGTCTTTTCATCAGGGAACTATTATATGGTGACCATGACGGGACTGGATCAGGTCCTGTTTTAGCTGATCGAACCGCTGTATGTACTGTAACTATTGAAGAGGACGATGGAGGCAACAACAACAAGCAAAGGCGGAACAAAAACAAAAAAAAGCTGAGTGAGTAGAGTGTAGTGAGTGTTATGGGTCGCGGTGGCCGGGCTAAAAAATTGAATAAAGAAATTGCTCACATTAAGTGGCAATTATATTCACCCAAAGCCAACACACCGTGGAAAGCAACAGCAAGGCTACAGGCCATGCTTGACTTTTATCAGCAACAGCTGAAACAGATAAAAGAAAACCCTACACCACATACTCACTCAGTGAATATTAAAGTTGTTAATGACAAAACTATAACCACACCACCTCCCAAAAGCAAAGTGCCTCAGTACGTCAAGCAATGCCCAGCAGATTGCCCTGGACCTCTGGACAGCCCACACTGCAGATCGACTTGCCTGGTAAGGCAGTTACCTGTGCGAAGACCGGCACCGGTTCCGCCTGAGCCCATAGGCCCAGGACAACAGCAGCTGAGAAATTAACAAGCGCGAGAGGCACCCCTGCCCCTTGAGCCTTCTAAGGGAGCGTCAGCGCAACCATACTGGTGATGACCAGCTGACGCGGAAGAACAGGAACAGCAGACACCAGCAATAATTTTAAAATATATATATATATATTATATTATCGAATCAATTTATGTAAAATTGAGCAGAAAATCTTTTGCCCAATCAGAAGTGAGGCCCATAAAGCTACACTAAAAAAATTAGGCAGGTTGCTATGTAAAATCAAAATAAATTTTTTGTACACGTCTCAGGCACTGGGTAAACTACCCAGTAGCAAACAAATTAATCCAAATCTTAAATTCCAAATAAAGTTTATATTTTAAAATGAAAAAAAATAATAAGTTTTCAGTTCAGTCAGTTTAATCAGAAATAAAAAATTAAAAAAAAACAAATTGAATCAAATTAAAGCCATAGGCAGGAAAAATGTTCTATTTATGAATAGTAATGCAATAAGTAAGTTTTCCGAAGATTTTCTAATTGAATCAAATCATAATTCTGAACAGAACTCCAAAATGGGATTATTAGACGTTAAGTCAGTGGATTCCACTGCTAACGTTATAAATAAAGTTGAATCAAACAACACAGATTTAGAATTAACAAATATATTACTGGTAATCATAGTTGTTATAATGTGTGCAAATTGTTTTTATAAAATATATAAACTGCATAACAAATGCCTAAAGAAAAGATTCATGAGCCGAGCAAATGACTTGGACAAAATTTAAATTTGCACAGCACAAACAACAATGATTAATCATAATTGACAATATCATAATAACTATAAGATACCAATTAAACAAAATAAATAATAATGAACACACAGTATGATGAATAGTAAGAATATCCCAAAATAATCTTGAAAACCAAAGTAGCTTGTCAATATTATGGAATGACCAGAACTTTCTGAGCGGATCCAAAATATTAAAACGACATTTGAAAAAGCGTATAAATGTCTAACACAAAATAGACAAACGCATAAAAATACAGTTAATAGGCACTCCATAACATTGATCGACAGCTTTAACGAAGCTCGAATATTGATATATCAACATAAAGATGTATTAACCAATGAACATTGGTCAGAAACGTCAAGGTTGCTAATAAGACTGAGAAATAATATACAAACAGTTAAAGACAAGCATAATTTAAATTTAATACTACCTTCTATTTTGAATACACCCGCAAAGTTGGAACTCGGTGAAAACCTTGAAGTTCGGACTGAGGATATTCAATTAGAAGAAGAAGATTTAACAAATCTAACAATCCCTGCTGTTATCACACTGGATTCCAAAGATATTTTATCCGAAAGTGAAGAAAGTGCTGATAATAGCCGTATAATGGTTGACACAGCCGCTGCCCAGAGGGCATATATTAGGGAAATTGCACAAGCAGTCCCAGAATTTGACGGAAAGAAACCCCGTCTTGAAAAATTCTTAACGGCATTAAGACTTGTCAACTTAACAAAGGGAACTTATGAGGAAATTGCCAAAAAAATGCTGACACGCTTAGCACTACAGAAGCCGTTAACACAATGATTAGTAAAACTAGTCACGAAAGTGCTAAAACCGTTATGGAGTCTGGTATTTTCACTACCATGGATGCTGCCGTTAGTGCATACATCCGTACTAGTACAAGACTTACTGGTAGTGTGAATACAGTGATGTACTCTAAAAGAGGGAATAACAACTACCGCGGTAGTAACAATCGTGGTAACTATCGTGGTAGAGGTAATGGTAACTACCAAAACAGAGGAAATAATAACTACGGTAATCAGAACCGTAGAGGCCGAGGAAATGGAAACAACAATTCCAACCGAGGCCGAAACAATACAAACAATGTTAGAGTAACCCAGAACAATCAGGGAAACTCTCAACAACCCTCAGATATTCAGCAGTAGGAAATTATGCGGTTCATACCATCAATCTTAGTTTGAATATATTTGTAAACTTTTTCAATGTGAAGACAAATAAAAAACTTGTATTTTTAATAGATACTGGTGCAGACATATCCCTGTTAAAGAAAATTTCTGATATCTTTCATGATATCCAAATAAATAAGAAGACCAATATTCAAGGCATAGGCCAAGACATAATACAGTCCAAAGGACTGATTTCAATAGAGATACAGACAAGTAAATACATAATTCCACACGATTTTCACTTAGTAGATTTGCATTTCGCAATACCTTGTGATGGAATAATAGGCATTGACTTCATTAAGAAATTCAATTGCCAGTTAGATTTCAAACCAAATGAAGATTGGCTCATAATGAGACCAAATAATCTAAATTTCCCAATTTATGTTCCAATAACATACAGTTCTGGTAATAATTCCATTGTTCTACCAGCAAGATCCCAAGTAGTCAGAAAAATTCACCTATCATCAGATGAAGATAGTGTACTAATTCCAAACCAGGAAATTAATGAAGGCATTTATGTTGCAAACACAGTTGCAACAACCAAAAATGCATTTGTCCGATTACTGAATACGACCAGTACCAATCAAGTAGTAGATATTAAAAATTTGTCATATGAACCACTTTCGAACTACGACATAGTTCAAAACAATCCAGAAAATAGAGAAAAAACTGTCTTATCTCAATTCAAAAACGAATCGACTAACTTATGCACCCAGTTTAGTGACGTATTCGGACTCGAAACTGAATCAATCACTACCAATAACTTCTACAAACAAAAGCTAAGATTGAAGGATGATGAACCAGTCTACATAAAAAATTATAGAAACCCTCAAAGTCAAATAGATGAGATACAAGTACAAGTACAAAAATTAATCGACAATAAAATAGTCGAACCGTCTGTATCCCCTTATAACAGCCAACTTTTGTTAGTTCCGAAGAAATCTCTTCCAGGTTCTGACAAGGAAAAATGGCGATTAGTAATTGACTATCGTCAATTTAATAAGAAACTGTTGTCGGATAAATTCCCGCTGTCTAGAATTGATGACATTTTGGATCAACTAGGAAGAGCAAAATACGTTTCATGCCTTGATTTAATGTCAGGATTTCATCAAATTGAACTCGAAAAAAGTTCAAGAGATATAACGTCTTTCTAAACACGCAGTGGCTCGTATCGCTTCACGCGATTGCCATTCGGTTTAAAAATAGCACCAAATTCTTTCCAGAGAATGATGACTATAGCATGTTCCGGATTAGAACCTTCTCAAGCTTTCCTTTATATGGATGATTTAATAGTCATTGGTTGTTCCGAAACACATATGCTCAAAAACTTAACTGATGTTTTTGAGAAATGTAGGAAATACAATCTTAAATTACATCCTGAAAAATGTTCATTTTTCATGCATGAAGTCACAAGTTTGGGACACAAATGCACGGATAAAGGAATCTTGCCTGACGACAAAAAATACGACGTCATTAAAAATTACCCAGTTCCACATGATTCGGACAGCGCCAGACGATTCGTTGCATTCTGCAACTACTATAGACGTTTTATCAAAAATTTTGCCGACTATGCTCGTCACATAACAAGATTATGTAAAAAAGGTGTAGAATTCGAATGGACAGCTGATTGTCAGCATGCTTTCGAACATCTCAAATCGGCACTAATAAATCCGAATTTATTACAATACCCAGATTTCAGCAAAGAATTTTGCATAATAACAGATGCAAGTAAACAAGCATGTGGAGCAGTTTTAACTCAAAACAAAAATGGACTCCAACTTCCAGTCGCTTATGCATCAAGATCGTTTACTAAGGGTGAAAGTAATAAAAATACAACAGTACAAGAATTGGCAGCAATTCATTGGGCAATAACTTATTTCAGACCATATATTTATGGTAGACACTTTAATGTCAAAACAGATCACAGACCATTAACATACTTGTTCTCAATGGTAAATCCAAGCTCAAAGCTAACGCGTATGAGACTTGAACTAGAGGACTATAATTTTACAGTCGAATATCTGAAGGGTAAAGACAATTTTGTAGCGGATGCGTTATCAAGAATAACCATTCAACAGCTACAACAAATAAATTGATCAATAAAGAAAGTCACTACAAGATATCAAAGTAGACAAAATTCCTGCGCAGGAAAAGAAAAAATAGAATTGCCATGGCAATCTATAGAAAAAGCTTTAAAGCCCAACGTATATAAAGACATTAACAATGACGAAGTACGTAAAGTAGTGACCTTGCATGTAAAAAATATGTTATTTTTTTAAACATGGTAAGAAAATTACTGCAAGATATGATGTTAGCGATTTATATACCAATGGAACTCTTGACTTAGGTCAATTTTTCAAAAGGCTTGAAACGCAAGCCGGTATAAATAAAATCAGCCAACTCAAAGTGGCGCCGTGGGAAAATATCTTTGAACACGTTTCATTCGATAATTTCAAAAATATGTGCAATAAAATATTAATTTATTGTGAGTAGCGCTACTCAACCCGGTGACCCAAATAGAAACAATAAAAGAAAAAGAAGCTCTATTGTCTACGTTCCATGATGATCCAATACAAGGAGGTCACACAGGCATCTCAAAAACGTTGGCCAAGGTCAAAAGACATTATTATTGGAAAGGTATGACTCGAGATATTACTGAGTACATACGAAAATGTCCAAAATGCAAAAAATCAAAAGTGACAAGAAAAATAAAAACTCCTTTAACAATAACTGATACGCCAATATACGCTTTCGACAGGGTTATAGTAGACACCATTGGTCCACTACCCAAGTCTGAAAATGGAAATGAATACGCCGTCACATTAATTTGTGATCTGACTAAATATCTAGTCGCGATTCCAATTCCAAACAAAAGTGCTTACACAGTAGCAAAAGCGATTTTTGAGAATTTTATTATAAAGTACGGTCCAATGAAGACGTTCATTACGGACATGGGAACAGAATACAAAAATTCTATAATAAATGATTTGTGCAAGTATTTACAAATAAATAACATAACATCAACTGCACACCACCACCTGACAGTTGGAACAGTCGAAAGAAGTCACAGAACTTTTAATTAATACATGTGTATATATATATTGGTTGATAAAACTGATTGGGACGTATGGATCCAATATTTCGATTACTGTTTCAACACAACTCCATCTATGGCACATGACTATTGTCCATATGAACTTGTTTTCGGTATAACAAACAATTTATTAAAACATTTTAATAAATTTTAATATAATTTTAATAGCACAGACACCATAGAACCTTTATATAGTATAGATGATTATGCTAAGGAAAGTAAATATAGATAAGAAATAGCATATAAAAGAGCTAGAATTATGTTAGAAGAAAATAAGAGAAATAATAATGAATTATATGATAAAAAAGTAATAAACATAGATACATCGGTAGGAGATAAAGTCCTACTTAAGAATGAAACAGGATATAAGTTAGATCCAACTTATTTAGGACCCTATACAGTAGAAAAGTTAGAAGATAACGATAATATAATAATTAGGGATACTAAAAAGAAAAAACAAAAAGTACATAAGGATAGATTAAAATTTTATAATAATTGAATTGAAAACTCTAATATAAACAAAGAAAATTGTTCGAACAAAATAATACAAAACAATAAAAAGGAAAATGGAATTTAAGAAAAGGAAAATCAAAAAGAAAGAAAAATTCTTTTCTTTTATAAAAAAAAAAATAAAACAACATTTAAAATAAAATACTAACACATACATATATTTTTTTTAATACACATACATATTAACAAACATTTTTATATTAAAATAATATAAACATAAAATTAAAAAAAAAAAAAACACAAACAAAAATAACCAACATTAATAGTTAAAATAACTACATAAATTACGTTATTTTTTAACAGGAGGGAAATGTAGCATGCGTACATATGTATATACATACATATGAATAAGGCTGCAACACTTTGTTGTTATTCCAACAGAATGCAAACATAAGCAGCGACTTTGTCGCAGCGCGCCTAACGCTAAGTGCCCTCTGCGCATATTCAAGTGCAGACGAAATATTTTTTAATTTTCTTTAGTTATAAGTATTAATTATATTAGGTTAAGATCTTAGTGAAATAAGAGGCAAGGAGCCATTAGTAATATAAGCAGTTCGATTAGTAGCAAAGAGGCGAGGAGCCGCGAATATTATAATTGATTTAAATAGTGAATTTGAATTTAACCGCCGGCCGCCGCTGCAACCGTGCGTTGTCGATCGGTTGCTCAACACCGTCTTTGAGAGCGCAACTTCAATTCGGCGGCGAAGAGCGAAAGCTCCGAGGCGAAGTTGCCAAAG
Organism: Drosophila virilis; assembly: GCF_030788295.1. Lineage (NCBI taxonomy): Eukaryota > Metazoa > Arthropoda > Insecta > Diptera > Drosophilidae > Drosophila > Drosophila virilis. The sequence goes on along the minus strand of NW_027212868.1, from coordinate 9,575 downwards.
CTCGCGGCGAAATTGAGCAGCCGAAGCGAGCGCATGGCTTGCCGGCGAGCGTGCCGGCACTTGTGATCGAACGTTAAGGGTGAGTAGAAGTGCTGCGCGAGATAAACGAAATCATAGATGGTATAGTGGAGCGCTAGGGCTCCAGAAAACAGTGCGCCAGGGTTTAGCTTAGGATTTACAATAAGGTCGGAAGGAATAAGAGTGAATAAAGTGCCAACGTTGTAATTATCTAGAAAGTATTGGATTATTCCCTGTTTCCTGGTAACCCGGCTTACCTTAACCTCGGAACTAACCGGTGTTCGACCTAACCTCGAACGAGGGGCATGCGGAACATGATTGTGGCTCCGGGGTGGGCATTGCCGGTCGGTGTTTAGGTAGTGGTGCTGGGCCACGGTCCGCTAGTGTAGTTGGTGCGAGGCCACGGCCCGCTAGTGTAGTTGGTGCGAGGCCACGGCCCGCTAGCATAGTGGTACGAGGCCACGGCCCGGCAGAAAGATAGAGCGACTAGGTAGTGGAGTTGGTGCGAGGCCACGGCCCGCTAGTGTAGTTGGTGCGAGGCCTCTCTCCCAGCAAAATAATGAATAACTTGTAACTCGCTAGACCTGGTAAGACTGAGAATTATACCCCGGCCAGAAGCTACCTTACAATGCCCTTTCTTAATTCAAATGTTTTATTTAAATTTTCCGGTAACTCGTTATTGCATAGCTTGGATGAAATATTGATTATTTCAGGTTCGCGCACCAACCGGACACCAACCAATTGTCGGTCACTTCAGTAAGATTAATACGCTTCTCAGTTATTTTATCCGCACACTTATTTCCTTCTGACAGTGGATTTCGGGAAAGGAAATCGACATGCGGCATTCGCTCCCCTTTTCTATATTCAAGGTCGAAATCAAATGACTGTAGAAACCCCCACCATCTATGCACTCTCGGTGTTAATTCCATTTTGGTGCGACTGGCCTTTAAAGAGTTACAATCTGTGTAAACGGCAAATTTACGACCTTGTAAATAATGCCTAAAATGCTTCATAGCATTGACAACTGCTAAAGTCTCGAGTTCGTACGAGTGGTATTTTGTTTCAGCCGGAGAAGTACATTTGCTATAATACTCCAATACATAGGATTTATTTTCGATTTTATGTAACAAAATCGCCCCGTAACCAATAGAGCTGGCATCTGTGTGCAATTCTATTAGATATTGTGGATCAAATATAGTTAATACTGGGGCCTGTGTCAATACACCTATTATTTTCAAACGTATTTGTTCATGCTCTGACAACCAGACAAAATAGGCATTATTTTTTGAAGTAAGCATGTACAATGGTTTTAATATTTCGGAGAATTTTGGAATGAATTGCCGAAAGTAAGAAGCTAATCCAATGAACTGTCGTAATTGAGTTACAGTTTCCGGAGGTGCAACCCTATCAATGCCTGGATCTTTCGTGCATTTGGCCGCATTTCTCCATTCGTTATTTCAAACCCAAGGTACTCGATTTTAGTTTTAAGAAACGAACATTTCGTTATATTAAATGAAAATCCGGCTTTACTTAAGGTGTCCAACACTTACTCTAGTCGTTCTAACGCTTCATCTTTCGTTTTAGCTACTCCCATAACATCGTCAATGTAAATAATTGCGAATGTGTGTGCCAACGGACCCAGGGCTTTTATTATTGCAAGCTGAAACACAGAAGGTGCGTTCTTCAGACCAAAGGGCATGGTTAAGAATTCGTACTGTCCATCAGGTGTAACGAAAGCCGTTTGCTCAATTGAATCTGTGTGTACTGGGATTTGGTAAAATCCACTTGCCATATCTATACATGAAAAGTACCTTGCACCACGAAGGCGAATTATTTGATCCGAAATAAGAGGCAAAGGATATTTATCGGCAATTGTATTGTCATTTAAACCGCGGTAATCTACACAAAGACGATCTGTGCCATTTTTCTTCGTAACCAGCATCATGGGACTAACGAATGGTGAACAGCTGGGACGAATAATTTTTCATGTAAGCAATTCATCAATTTTGCACCAAATGTGCTTCCTCTTCTTCCTCATCTTCGCTAAGCCTATAAGGTCGGCGTTGCACAGTCTTTTGTGGATCTATTAGCCTAATTTCTAAGTGGGCTGTCGTCACACGAGTCATTGGAATTCCGTCGATAAACCTATCAGAGTGACATCTCAACATATTGTTTAATATCGTCTTATCAGAATCATTTAAATTGGTATCAGAATTTATGATTTCTTTATTCTTCACTAGACTCAGAACATTTACTCTTTTTGTCTTATAAAATCAAAATTTATCTGCATCAATTGATACACCAAAGCCCTGGCTTAAAACCTCACGGCCAATCAACACTTCATGCTTCAAATATTTGTCCATAACCACATGTAATAAAATTTCTAAACAATATTGTTCAATATTAATATTACTCAGAACTTGCAATGTGCTACAAATTGAATCGTTACTTATGCCATTTAAAGTTAGAATATTGTGAAATCGTTTTCCGCTGAATTTTTCCGCAACACTCTCCTTGACCAGTGAACATTCGGCTCCAGAATCGAAACAATATGGAATAGACTCACCGGATAAGGTAATCGTTCCACTTGGTGGAGCTACTGTACAAACGTCAACTCGCTTCTCGTAGCTCTTGCTGTTTCCACCAGTACGATTTTTGGGGCATACAGAAGCCACATGTCCGATTTCATCGCACTTAAAACATTTAATTTTTGATCGATCCTTCACTCCGGACGTGCTGCTCACGCTATAACTCCTTTCTGTTGGGGCTGACGCTTTTCCCATTCGAGAGCGGCATTCTGCATATTTGTGGCCAGCCTTTCCACAATAATAGCACTTCACCTGCGACTGCATTCTTGTTTTCTTCTTATCCGGACCAGTCGAATGTCCGTCCTCCTCGTTGTTACGCTTCTTGAAAGCGTAAGCCTCATTACGAGTCGTCACATTCGTTGTAAACAGCCAACGCAACAAATTTTTATCAATTTGAGCCATGTGGGCTAACGCTACTGATACAGCAATCTCCTCCAAATTCTTTGCGTACCACTTAGATAGCAATAGGGTGACTATGCGACTGCCGTACTCAGCAAAACTCTCTCCAGTTTTGGGACGTCCGTTCAAAATGTTCATCAGTATGGCAGAAGTTGTCTCAATGCCCACAACACATTGGATGAAGAGTTCCTTAAACTGCGGCCATGTGATGCCAGCGAAGCATATTTGGGACAGCCATTGCGATGCACTGCCTTCTAATGCTTTGCTTAACGCAATCACAAGCGCACTGCCTTCGAGAGCATTATCCTCGAAGATTAGCTCCACTGTAGTACACCAAGCTGATGCATCTGCTCCAGCGGTGTCAGGGCAAAACTTGGGTAGAGTGACGTGGAGGCTCTCCCGTCTATTGCCGGTGCTCTTGGTGCCTGCATGGATTTTATTTTTTCCATTAGATTACGATTTTGCTCTTTTAAGGCTGCCCTTAATAAGTTAGAGCTGTCCTCTTTTGGCGGAGCTAATCCCACTTCTGATGTCGGCGGCAGGGGTGTGTCTGTCGGCGGCAAAGGTATGTCATCCATGTTGATACTTCTGATGATTGACGCGGCTGCACAGCGAGTTCCGATCGGTTCAAATACCCAAGCTCAACTGACCATGTCAGACTACGCACTCATGTCGTAAACTCACTCATGTCGTAAACTCACTCATGTCGAGTGTATGTAGCCATCTCTGTCTTACTCAAGACTCTTGGTATCTTACCATTGAACCTCACTCAGCAGCAGAGCGTCTCTGCCTCTGCTGCCGTGCTTTCGTTCAATATCAGCTAGTAAAGCAAAAGCAGGGAATTCCCCAATCCCCGAATTCCCAGAATGCTACTGAGGAATGTACCCGCGTACAATTACTAGGAATCACACTGCGACACGGCCTTCCTGACCTATCACACTGCGACATATATAATTAAGTTTTACACGTTAAGTTACTATAAAAAAATATATTTCAATTTATTATTTTCACTTAACGGCTACTTTTGTTGAGTACATTCAGATTTGCTTCCCGGATATGAACTGATTTATCTAACTGTTGCGGTCGCTTAGCACACTTCGCTTTGAGAGAGATTGAGTCAATATTGAGTGAAGCTTGAGCTGCGTCAGCAATTATGCGTGGGATAGTTCTCTGATGGGAACATTGACAGTGGCGTGATATTTAGGGTGAATTGTTTATGTCTACCAAAGGGGGACAGTTTGATCTTGACCAATGTCGATGTTATCACCAGGCTCTTTGTTTACAATATTAGAAATGTTTATAATTGTGCTTATGCTTATGTGCTAAGTTATGTTAAAGGGTGGGTGCGACTATGGATATGTCACTCCCCCAACCATTAGAAAAGTGCCTGTCCTCAGGTGTTTAAGTTTGGATATAGTGTAACATTTTCTTCTCTTACAATTCGTGTATCTCCTATTATTGTAGGTGTTTCTTCTACTTTGGGTTTTTTATATTTTATAATTAATTTCTTAGGTATGCTTTTGAACTTATATGTCAAATACAGTGTTAAACTTATTAATATGATTACAAATATGGTTATTGTAATTATCTGGAATACAGTGTCGGCCAGATAAGGCTTCGCCCAGGACTACCGTGTCTTAAAAAAACACGGCTTGGTTGGGTAGTTTCTGGAGGCGGATCGCGCTTGAGTCGTTCTACGTTGATGGCAAAGCAAAGCAATCTAGAGTCAAGTTCTGAAGAACGTGTTAATGAATTGGTGCGAAGATTTTGGGAGATAGAATATTCAGTACATTTACCCTTCAAGCGAAGTTTGGTATTTCTAGGGACGTCATACCAACAAGCCTTTCGTCGCTTCCTGACCCTGGAACGCAAACTACAAAATCGTCCAGATCTGAAGATTCAATATACAAACTTTCTAAAGGAATACTTGGATCTAAGTTATATGTCGCCTGTTGCTCCAGAGTCTTTAGGACTTTTTCAATACTCTCTTCCTCATCACTGTGTCTTTAAAGAAGACAGTTCAACGACAAAGTTGCGAGTCGTTTTCGACGGCTTAGCAGCTACCTCGTCAGGTTATTCATAAAATGAAATTATTATGGATGGACCTGTTATTCAAACCTCGCAGTTTCATATCCTTCGCTTTCGTAATTTTCCGATCGTCCTAACAGGATATATTTGAAAAATGTGTCGATGCGTACGCGTTTCAGCACCGGACGATTTTCTCCAAAGCATACTGTGGCGAGACCAGCCAGAATAGGATATAAAGATTTTTAAACTGGATACAGTTACATACGGAACAAAGCCAGCTTAATTCCTCTCTGTCCGTGTTATGCATCAGCTGTCTATGGATGAGGAAACTCATTTTCTTATTGGATCTCAGATTCTGCGGCGAGACTTCTACGTTGACGACCTCAATATAGGCGGTGATTCAATTCAATAAGCAAAGGAAATTCTTAATCAGACGGCTGGAAGCTTGGCAAGTGGGGGCTTTAAGTTCCGAAAGTAGTAGTGCTCAAAAAATGCTGCTGTACTGAAAGGGTTACCCGAAGGGGACAGAGAATCTTCTCTAAAGTTTGATGATGGTGGCGCTTGGGATTCAGAGTCAGATCGGTTGCTGTTTCCTTTTTCGTCCATTCAGCAGAGATCCAAACCGTCCAAAAGATCAATACTATCGACCATAGCTCGCTTCTACGATCCGCTTGGACTCATAGGGCCGGTATTCGCCAAAGGTAAAATATTTTGCAGCAGCAGGAGAAACTTGAGTGGGACGAGAGCTTGCCATCATCACTAGCAACAGCTTGGCATGATCTTTGGTGTAGTTTTGAGAAGGCACAGTTTCTTAAATTTCCTCGGCTCGTGTCAATACCTGCAGCAGAGTTTGAAGATCACGGTTTCTGCGATGCCATAATCGAAGCGTATGGGTTCTGTGTCTACGTTCTTTCTCGACGAACATCAGCCAGTTGTCATCTGTAGTGTTCCAAATCGCGTGTAGCTCCGCTGAAAACAATCACAGTTCCAAAACTGGAGCTCTGTGGCGCCGTTTTACTATCTAATCTCATGCGTGAGATATCTTAAATGAATCTGTTCGATGGAAAATTCTACTGTTGGTCGGATGTTCTGTATGCCTTTCCTGAATAAGGACCGAGCCCTTCAAGCTCAATATGTTTGTGGCTAATCGCGTCACAGGAGTTCAAGAGCTAACTAATGGCATGGAATGGCGCTACGTGCCTGCTTCACTCAATCCGGCAGATATACTCTCGAGAGGTTCTACGCCCAGTGAATTAGATCAACCGTCATTGTGGTTCAACGGTCCAGAATTTTCAGTTAAAAGCAAATTGGACTGGCATGCCTCTTGCTTGTCAGAAAAGACAGAGCTCGAACTTAAAAAAAAGATGCTTATTGCGTCATCTCTCTTCGTTGATATAACTGCCACTTGTAAATACGCCAACTCGTTTGATACAATGCTACGCTGCATTATTCAGAAAGCATGCGTTATAAATTCATGCACAGAAGCAGGCATCCTGCATTAACAGTGTGTGATATACAACATGGGACCCAACCTTACTAAGGCTCGTCCAGAGAGCACACCTGTGGGAAGAGATCAAATCATTGCAATCGAGAAGAATTATTAAACCATCCAGTTGCGTCGCATCACTTAACCCTTTTTGTCTACATAACCACACGGAGAGACGCAGGTGGCACGACTGGTGGTGCACCTGAACACAAGAATGGAGCAAACCCGCGTACTCATCTGGATGACGGGGTGATGGCGAGGACCACCTGATAGTATATATCGAATCCTAAGCCTGGCCCAAGTAAGTTGATCACTTTTCTTCGCGAATCTATCATGGCGACTTTGTTTATGCTCAAGCACATGAGCAAGACAAAAGTACTGGACAGCTGGTTGGTTGTACAGTGCTGGCAACCAGAACCGAAGTACATGCGTCACCATAAAAAGCAAACACACGCGAACGTATGCCACGATGTGTGGGTATACAGGAAGACAAAGAAAGATATTGCATGATTTTAGGCTTTCACGTTCTACTCGCATTGAAGTTGCAGATTCGAGTCAAGAAATGGTACAGAAGGTCACGGATCCGACCAAACCAACCCCTGCCGCATATCGGTGTATGAAAAAAGGGGCGCTGGCGAACGAGCTGGATCGGTTAAACTCTCATCTGTCAAACGCCAGTGAGAAACCATTGGCCACCGTTGGAGCCACAAATCAGCAGCGATGAGCGCCACCATTGGCAGCACGCCCGTCAACTGCAACAAGCAAAACTCCACCCCCACACTGAGCACAGTAAAGTGTGGAAGCGACCTTAATAAGCAAGCTGACACCTTGTCGAAACGGCTGCTAGGCTAATATTCGCCTCGCTCCCGTTTCGCTAAAACCTTGGCAGGCCTCGTAGAAAGCTTGTCGTATATCGCCATTAATTTGGCCGTGCAGGCTCAGTTGATATTCCCTGACCAGCACTGATGTGGCTCTGAACTCCGTCTGCCATAAGGACCGGAGTCAAAGGCAAGCAAAGGCAACCACGGGATCGAGAAGGTGACTGCACAATACACCCGACAATAACGGCTTCGAGCTGGGACCCAATTAATCGCAATGATGAATCAAAACAACAAAAGCACCAACCCACTGGGTGGACAAGAAAAAGGAGTACACCAGGCCGACCCGTTCGCTAGACGATCATGCCTGGCGAGCACGCCCAGTGCACCATGCAGGGAAATCAAAGAGAAAGAGCTCTACAAACAAGCCACGGAGCACCCCGCCCAAGAAGAGCATGGCGAATACCCAGGAGATCGAAGAGATTGGTTCGATACTGGACCTACTGCTGTTCATGTATTATGGCAAGCAGCCAGCGATGAAGCACACTAAGAGCATAATGGCGAGATTAAAAGAGCTGCAAGAAGTAGTCAAAACGCAGCTCACGGAAAACCTGTGCATGCAATGCACAGAAGAGGCCTATAGCAGCCGAGCCATGCTGAAGTAAGCGCCGGAAGCATTCCTAAATGGGAAACGGCAACGCAGACGGAAGAAAGCGGTGCAGGCAGTAAGCCATCGATAGCGGCGCAAAAAGCGACGAACGAGGCTCAGCAAAAAATCAGATCTTGGCTCCAAGCAAAGCCAAGTCGGCACCAACTCGCAAACAGCAATGTTTACAGCCGGCACAGGGCAAAGTACCGACTCAAACGCGAGAGGCAAAAACACCGGTCAAAAATACCCGTGAGGTAAAAAATAAATGGACTGAGGTGAGGGGCAAGCACACCAGAGAGCCCAACCGACCGGATGCGATCGTGGTCAAGTGCACAGAGAGCATGCCATACGCAGATGTACAGATGTACAGAGCATCTGCAAATCATCAGCAGGAAAAGTGATCCTCAGGCTCTGAAGCCATCGGACTCAGCTACCGACCAGTTGCAAAACCAATCAGCACTGTCTGGAAAAGCTGCAGTTGGAGGTTCTAGATATCTATGACTCCACGACAGCAGATGAGGTCCTCACAGCCCACTATGAGCACGGCCTACGGAGGAACACAGATCGCATCGCTGGCCCTGCAACCGGGTCTAGCCACGAAACTGCTCGAAACCGGCAATGTCCGCAATGGGTTATATGCCGAATACGTCGGAAGATCGAGCCATACATCCACCAACTGCAAGAGCCAGCATCCGTCTGGAATTGAGACGTGTTTTAAATGCGCAGGTACTGGGCACAAGTCTGGACAGTGCACGCATGAGGCAAAGTGCATCCTCTGCACAAGAATGTGCACGGGCACTAGCCAAGCCGCGCACTCAACTCTGAGCAGGAACTGCCCAGAGTATAAGAAGGCCTACTGCAGAGCAGTTTGCTCGCACAAACGACCCGGGAGAAGAGAATTGATGTAGCCATCATTATCGAGCCGTACCCTTTCACCCAAACATATCAAAGTGTGGAACGAAAGCCTAGACGCTGGAGCAGTACTATAGAGCTGCGGACAGGCACCATACCACCACACACAGAAACAAAGACACACAGACTAACGGCCAAAGCAGCAAGGCTGCATACCGCAGGTGCGCGCTACGACGCCTCAGCGCCTACAGTACTGTCTCTGAAGATGCAGCTCTAGGGCTGGCTGGAATGATCCCGCTAGATCTTCTGGCAAGGGAGACAACGAGCAATAGCGCCCAAACTATAAGGCGGGCTATAACAATGGAAGAATGGCAGGCGAAGTGGAGAGCTACTACCAATGGCAGCTGGGCACGATCACTGATATCGGACATACGGCCTTGGGTGAGTAGGAAGCATGGTCAGACTTAGACCATGGGAGACCTTTTATAGTCAATGACTTACTAGATATCCTACTAAGCTCTTAACACAATTGGATTGCTCTTAGCAACACCACCATAATCAAATCCTTGCGTCGCGCTTAAAGACAGCGCAATCGTCAATCATAAATGAGAATCTAGCCAGGGCATTCGTGCCATCTCCCCCTCGTGAAGTGTTACCCATCGGTGGTGTCATGAGGGGGATACGGAGAGTAGGTGGGTTTTTAGTGGGTGCAAGTCCCACACGTCACAGTCCCAAAA